>NW_013171866.1:814462-845354 GCF_000151665.1 Blastocystis hominis
CAAGCTTAGTGGTTGTCTGGGAATGTCGTATAATGGTGGCCATCTCAAAATGCTAAGCATGCAATATAATTTATAAATATTGGTCATTCCAATACAATAATGAAAAGTTAATATACCTATTTTTGTGAAATATAATATATTACGTAAAAGAATAAATTATCTTTAATTATATCATATCTTATAGTGCCTGTGTAGTCGAAATAAAATGTAAATGCTGAATACTATTATCTGCATGGATAGTGCAGTCTCTTGAAATTATAAGGAAATGAATAATAAATATGAAGTATTTTTATATCACAGATTATTGTTCACCATAAATATTCTTTCCTTATTTTATGAAATAGTACTAAATAACTATGTATTGATTTTCATTTATATTTTTCATAAAGAGATATTATCAGGAAATAGCAAGATAAAATACCATTAATCTTGAGGCTTAATTAGATATGTGTGTAGTGATAAATTAACACACTAAATGAAAGCAATTGTTTTAATGGTACAATATTTAGTTTGCATATAATACTTACTGATTCTTATACAGTTAATTTAAAACGGTTGTGTTAATATACTGAAATAAGTTACTTGTATCAACTATTATATTTGTAATCCTGAATTAAAAAAACATAGAACGTTAAGGATACTATAAATGAAAACATTCCTCATCACTTATAATATTTGGGTTAACATGTATGGGTATACACACTATCATTAATATTTGACAATAGCATGAACACTTTCGTGTTTATAAATTATAGGGTTAGTTTTTTGCATTGAATATATTTTAAAATAAACGATTATAATCATCAGCTTCATATCAAAAATACTGTATATTTGCGATACAATCGAAAGCATTCATATGTTAGACAAATATTAATAGAGTTGTTTATATATTAGTATTTTCAACAGCTCATTTGATTACGTATTATTTCGAATGCGAATAATTTGATGGATAATATTCTTTCGATGGTTCTAATGGTCTAAATCGCTTTATCATTCTTATTTTGTTCACAAAATAATGACTCTATCTGTAGGAATTGTTACTTTAATTATATTATAGATAATGCTTTTCTGTACTCTGTCGTTATTGTTATATTATTTTGATCGTATTCAAAGTCTTTTTCCCAAACATAATTATGCTCCCTATATCGTATATTTTTAAATCAAAAGAGCATGCATAATTTTGATTGACTTAAGATTATTTAAGGCAGATCAAGTAGTGATTCATATGAAGAATATTCTAGTTTGCACATACTAATCCTTATAATGTATCTTATTTTAATAGTTATTTCTATACTATTTTCTATATGTTGTCAGCATCATTCTTTCAAATATTATCTTTTTCTTAAAGAAAGAAACTATCGACTAAAGAATCTATAAAATCTGTGATAAAACCAAATGGAATAACAGCTAGTATTACTACAAAGAAGGCAATTAAAATTCAAAGCAATGCTTGTAATTCTACGTTAGTCTATCCTGAATATGCCCATTCTACTCAGTGCTATCCTCAATTGTATTTATTAATTTATATTTGATGATTATAGACATATCCAATCTCTATTTGTCCACAAATCGTTTCCTAATCCGCGACCACCAATTATGGAACGAGGGATTGTTTATTACTTGTATACTCAAAACAGATGTGGTGAAAATCCAAGATATCTAAAGGAGGTGGAAAGGAACAGTGCAGCTGTTAAGGCAAAAGATCCTAATGCCAAAATTGCTGTAGTTACTAACTGTGACATACTTGCATCAACTGCAAAGCTAATTGATGTGATTGTCCCAGTTCATAACGAAGATGTGGTGAAAACCAGTAAAAAGCAATGGCTCACTCGTGTGTTGTACAATGCTTATCTTCCATTCAATTATTCTTTTATCACGGATACTCATGTTTATCCTTGTGATAATAAGTCCTATACAGATATCTTTGATCTATTCAAAAAATCCAAGATCGATATATCGTTTTCTTGTAGAGTGAACCGTGGACCTTATCCTTCTGGAGGAGCCGTATTATCAAAATGGGGAAAAGGAAGTTATGAATTTTGGATAAGAACCTATAAACTCCAAGCACGAAAACACATTTTTGATGATCAAAGTCCGATGCATACAACCATGAAAGAGTACCGAAACAAATTGTTTTCATTTAGATGGTTGAGTAGTAACTATTTTTATGCTTCCCATGGCATTACGGAAAAGGGAGTATTTTCAGGTCCTGCTCGTTGTTACAGGAGTTCAGTAATTGTGACAGGTCCTTTACGATGGATTCATGGAAGTCCAGATGAATGTGAAATAATGAATGGAAAAGATAGAGAACTAATATATAAACCTAGAGCATGGTTTTTAAGGGGCACATGCAATACCACAGCCAAAGGAATCAAAGTTATAACATCTAGTGCAGAAATGAAGAAAGCCGTTTATCCTTATGAAGCACCCAAACTTGATTGGGATGTAGATTACAATAAAAAACCAAGAACAGATTTATTTTGGGAATATTGGCGTGTTTGTTTCAATTCATAATTTCGAATATGATACTATCATTATTTGATCGATTGGTTTGTTATATTATGAATACATCAATAGAAAGAGCATGATTGCCGAAATTAGCAAAATGGATAAGGAAGATTTCCATAGTTGTAAAACACAACTATTTTGAGCGATTCCATTTTGAGATACAATTCTTCGAGAATTTCAAGTTGCAGTCGCTGTTCTCCTAAATCACATGAAAAGTGCTTAGCAGCTTCCTGGAGTTATCTTGTATTCTGTCTTGCTGTAAATCTATGGAATGTTCTCTTAGAATATGTATGTCACATGATGTCATTTCGATTATACTTGTGAATGCTACTACTCTATTGAAACTCTAAAGATCTGGTAGAGAATGCTATGACCTCAGTTTTGTTGTTGATTCTATATATGGTGTTGATGAATAGTTGATCTCTAATTCTCCCAGTTATTTCATTGACGATTCAAGCTATGTCTTCGGTATTTTGCTCGCTTATTGCCCTAATATCCAGACTAAGGCTAAGGACTCTGCTAAATCTATGAATCCCATCTTTGCTGCTACTCCCAAAAACTTCCGCATTGGAGGAGATGTTCTGGTACGATAGCGTTCCGTTCGGCCTAATTTCATAGCCTAAGAAGGATCTCTCCCGATTCCTGAAGTGGCCCCGTTACGTGATCATCCAGAGACAGCGTAAGATTCTGAGCCAGCGTCTGAAGGTTCCTCCCACCGTGAACCAGTTCAGCCATGTGTTGGACAAGAACCAGGCTGCTGAGGTGTTCCGTCTGATGAACAAGTACGCTCCTGAGACGGAGGCCGAGAAGAAGGCTCGTCTGGAGGCTGCTGCCAAGACGAAGGCTGAGGGCAAGCCCGTGGAGGAGAAGCGTGCTCTGGTTGTGAAGTACGGTCTGGACAACGTGACGAAGCTGGTGGAGCGCAAGAAGGCCAAGCTGGTTCTGATTGCCAACGATGTGGATCCCCTGGAGCTGGTGATGTGGCTGCCCGCTCTGTGCCACAAGATGGGCGTTGCGTACGCGATCGTGAGCGGCAAGGGCCGTCTGGGCGCTCTGGTGCACCAGAAGACCGCTACTTGCGTGTGTCTGACGGGAGTGAACCCTGAGGACGAGGCGGCGCTGAACTCGCTGCAGGAGAGCTTCACCACCAAGTACGCCGAGAACAAGAAGTGGGGTGGCGGTATCATGGGACTGAAGACTCAGCGCAAGCTGAGCATTCGTGCCGCTGCCATCGCTGCTGAGAAGGCCAAGAGAGCTTCTCTCTAAGCTGATTGTGAGGCTACATGAAGAAAGGAAGGAAGGAAGGGTGGAATCGTCATTGGTGGAGTGTTTGTTCGAATACTGTGTGTGGATGGATGTTTGGTGAAATACCAAAATAGAATGAAACCATTGGCAAGGATTTCTTCGACCAAGTGTGCATTGAACTACATTAAGACAATCGATAATGATTGCATAAGATAGAATCATCAATATCATTCATTCTGTGAAGAATCATCTGTTCTTACACTCCTAATCAAATCAAATCAAATCAAATCATTCCATTTCTTTCTATTTCATCAAATCATCACACACAACACTCATTTACTTTTCAACAAACAAGTCACTCCAACTGGACTAATGTATTCAACAAATATTGATATCTCCAAACTACAACTCATTCCTCCTCTCCAAAACTTACTATAACTGTGATTTCTTCTCTCATTCTCGATGATACCAATCAGTTTCTCACACCTCTTCTCAGTGTCTTCACTCTTCCACATATTCACACATACTTCTTCCAATTTCAACTGAATCCGATCCCATCGACTCTTGAACAACGAACAATTCTTCATACACACAAAACACACAACTCCACATTGTTCGTATCCACATTCCTCCGACAATGAGCTTTGTAGCATTCATCGAAAGCCACACAGCATCGTAAAACAATCTCCGATATTTTCTCCTGAACAATCAGTAAATGATTCCTTGTCGTCAATGGGTATGCATTGCCTAACCAATACACCGAAATACAGTCTTCCATCTCATATTTTCTATCTTCTATTGCACGAGACAACAACTCACGTCCTTTGCTGTAAATCTCATTAAAAGGCTACAATGAATCAAATCCAATTCAAATTCTTACCATTACAATGCCTCCGATCGCTACATTGGGAGGTTTGGCTCGCGTTTTGTTGACTTATTCACCGTCAAGATAATGTCGCATTGTTTGGAAATCGAAGAGAACCATTTTCAGAGGACGCGAAACCATTCCGATCGTTCCTATCATATACCACATCAATGTTGAATTCTGATTCCACAGCCTTCCAAACAAGGAATAGCGCTTTTTCGATTTGATGTAGGGACTTTGCAGTGTGATTTCTCCATGGAGCGTGTGTGGAATCGCTAAAACGTTCACTTGCTGGAAGAATATGTAGAGCCAACTTGTGAAACCCATCATTGCATTGATTCCAGACAGAGATATATTCACGATCTGTGCATCGATATACTCGCTCACATAGGAAAGCACACGAACAAGTGACAATGTGAGATTGGACAAAGCGGTAATCACATTCTCTCCCAACGTTTTGATGTTCTGATAGAAGGAAGAAACGAATCGATAGAGATTGCCAGGTGTTTTGCTCTCCAAACCGATAAAGAAGACTGAACAGCAAGGACTTGCGATAGGTGGACAATAGCTGAGAAAGCACATAGCTGATTCGTCGAGGATATCGTTCATCGATACTGATCTGTGGGAAAACACACTTCAAATCCTGGATAGTAAAATAGTCGTAACTCGAGGACATAGACTGAGATCCCAAAGCCAGAGAGATTGACAGATTGACAGGTGAAATCTTTAAGGACTCGATGCGAGTATGTCTCGATTCTTCGTATAGTTGAACTCGCGATAATGGCTTTGAAATCATTGCAGACAGCGGGGTGGGAGGATTGCGGCTGAGAATATCTTGTTCAGCGTGATGAATCATCCATTTCACATAGGAAGGAAGAGATCGGACAGTGGAGGGTAACTGCAGCTGTCTTCTACCGACTCTTTCGGGGTTATCGACGGTATTCCAACTCTGATAGAGCTGTAAACAGGTGACCAGCAAATTGCTTTCGATACAAACATGAACAGGGAGGAGATGAAGATCGATCGACGACAGTAGTTTGCAGTTGCCGAACTCCCTCATCTATATTATACACATAAAGGAAATCTATACGACAACACATCATTATAGTACTTCATTGTGTTTGCTGATACAAACGTGATAATAATAATATCAAGACTAATTTAGAATAATATGGAGAATGTTCTGTAACATTTGCTTACGAATAGTTTTCGCTGTACAAGTAAATGCCAACAACTTGCTTCACCTCTATATCTCACTCATTCGTATGACAATGTACAAGTAATATGACTCAATACTACTTTACTAAAATGATATTTTGGTTGTTTGTCATACTTACAAATGTCCAAATAATACAAGCCTAGAATGAATCAAATGCATAAAGTATTATGCATTCATAGCATAACATCAAATGGCATTATAGGTCATAACAAGATATGTTAAAAAGTTCAAATTCTTTTTAACAAGAAAGTAGCATGCATTTTATATTTTATGCACTTTCCTTCTGCTCATTCTTTGTATATATGTACATACTTTCCACTATAAGGAAAAGTCAAGAAGCAAAAGAAGTATATGGCTCGACAGTACAAACACTGTATGTAGTAAATGATGTTGTTTCCTACCCTGTAAAGCTGCCAAGATTTGGATGCTGTTCCAAAAATCGTAGTGCATTGCCATTCTTATGACTGTATAGAATATGATTATGACGATATTGAGTATCCTGTTCCTTTCAATCAATTAGTATCAGACGTTTCAACACACTACGAGAACTATGGAATTGCAAATAAATCATTACCATTTCTTTTGACTGGAGATATTCCCACCTATCATTTACACACTTCAGACGTATTGATGATGACAGGTGCATCAGATAATCATGGTTATGGTTCCTTTAATTGTCTTTATTCTATGGTTTTGGCAGATCCATATGCCTCATATATGTACATTGATTTAGGTTTATCACCTGAATTGAAGGAGAAGTTGTTTGCTCATTTCGAAACAATTCACCAGATTCAGAAGAAAATGAAATCCACTGGGTTTATCGCATATCGCAAATTCAATTGGAGTTCTTTTCCCAAATGGATGAATCTGTTTGAGAATAAGGATCAACGTGGTGGTTATACTTGGAAAGTGGTGTCCTACATGGATGCTTTGTTTTCGTGGAAAGCAATCACTTTTTGGATTGATGGAGGAAGTCTTATCCGAGATGGAATCAGCAGAGAAGTGACAAGTGCTCGTCTTGAAGGAATCTATACTCCTGTATCTGGTGGTGGTGCAGGAAAATGGACACATATTACTACGATCAAGTTTTTAGAGCAAAACCATTTTATTGATTCATTTGATCCAAAATGGAGAATGGGTTGTGGAGGTCATTTGATTACTGATTGGTCCAATAAAACTGTCATAAACAGAGTGATAATACCATATCACCAATGTGCTTATACACAGAGGTGCATATCTCCACGAAGATCGAATATGACAAATCATAGACAAGACCAAGCTGTTTTATCAGCATTGGTGAACAATATTGGCACTATCAAATCAATGGATGCAAAATACCAGGCACTACCAGCATTACGGCAAGAAAGAGGAAACAATGAAAAGTTTTGTACGAAGATTCTAAACAACTATTTATTAAGTATACAAAATACATATCAAATAAAAATCGAAAATAGATATTACAAAACCACCGACATTTCGTATACACCTATAAACTATAAATTTGTATCTCGTCCAGTAGATGAAGAATGGGCACCACAAAGCTAGAAGATTGGCATTGTTTGTTGATACGAAAAAATAAAGTTATGATTAGTATAACGATTTCTAGTAAAAAAGTATTATCTGCATAAGCAATTTATATATATATATATATATATATATATATATTCATATATTTTTTTAAAATAAGAATTGTAGTTTTATTAATTAATGTATTTTGATATAACTTTGTTTAGGTATATTGCATCTATAACACTAATTATTGGTTATTCATATTTGTCTGGTATTTTCATTCAGTGTTTTAAACGATAATAAAACGAATTGCATAACGAAAAATAGATATCGATTTATTATCGGAAAAAACAGAACAGACCCGCCGTGAATATCCCTTAATATTAACTATTGTCATATGTAGAAATACTGAGAAAATTTCATTTCTTTGCAGAAATTCGAATTTGATCCACGTTTAATGTAAAGAATTGTTTTTATATTCACACATATAAGTATTTATGACGAGTTTGAGCACGAATTGCTTGAAAAATGAAAGAATATGAAATGACACTTTTATTCAACATTTTACCATATGAATCTTGAAATCAATGGTCGATGTGTATAAGTGACGATTGTATTGTCAATTTTCGAAAATTACTAATATTTACTAATACAAATAAATTAATCAAAAGGGGAATTGAACTATTCACATCTATCAGATAAGAATAAACTCTAGTGTTTAAACCGGTTTTCATGATTGAGTAATCTAAAGTCTTTTTTTAGGACAATTCCCAATTCGGATAAACGATATTATATTATTATTTTGAAATAGTCAACTCTTTGTAATATTATTGTGGAAATTAAATGCTTATTTTGTTGATAATAATTAAGATAAGTTACCAAATGAATAAGAGGTGATAATAAATGGGAAAACGAAAAGATAATACCAATACGTTAGAATAACATAATTTTAAGCGTTTTATAATTTTCTGTTGCTGTGCATAACAATATTTGTGTATTCAAAATACGAGAGTACACAAAACAATAGAATATCTGCAACAATTCATTTTTTCAGGAATTTTGATGAATTATAATTGTTGCAATTATATACAATTTGATGCAATATAGCATATGTTGTGAAAGTAATTTGAGTAATATTATGGTAATCATTGAATAAATATATATATATTATAAGTCAATTTATAATGCGGATAATAATAGCCTATTTCCATATAGTAATATAAGTAAGTAATATTATACAGTTTTACATTTGATTTAGTTACTAGATTTTGGAATGATGATTTTTGTGTAATTAAGTGTAGTATTCTCATAATATTATTGAATTCCTTAATAAATATTCTTATATGATTATTAATTTATGCTTTAAAGAAAAACTATATTGTATTGTACTCTGAAAGTCGATTCACTTGTGATATATGTGAGCTAGATTAAAAAATGTTTTCTAGAGTTAATGATTAAAATTCTCTGAGGAATAATAATACATAATATATGATGATGCTGAATATGCAAACAATTTGCAGTTATTTTTAATTATTAATATAATTAAGCTATTTTTGATAAAATATCACATACTTTAATGTGTTTTCTGTATCAGAATTTCCATTCAAACATATATAGTGAACTGCTCAAAGTAATTGGGTTATTTGACTATTGCGTCTTTCATACATAACTGGTTCGTCGTTGAATCCAGTCATCATAAAAAATAGTCTTGTGTCATTGAATGGTACTATTATGCTTATCATAAAAAATGGTTGCATTTAACAAAGCGTCTATTACAGAGCTTGAATCAAACCCTAATGGTTAAATAGCTAACTCTCTTACGCCTCACTATTATTCCAAATACCTTTTTTTGATCAACTAGATTATTTTCTATATTATTTGTTACAATTCGCTTGGCTCTGAATGTACTTATTATTACAATTATTATCTCTTATGGTCATTTTATGTCCCACACTCAACAATTATAAATATATATATATATATAATGCAAGTATAATTTAAATAACTTTGATGGTTAATTGATCTCATCTTTATAAAAAAAAGAATCGCAATAATTGAAAGTAAATATTCTGCATTTAAAGAAAACTATTAAAAAAGTATTATAGATCGATCGGATTATATAAGATCATCCAACTGAGCAAAAAATAAGCAATATAATTATAACATAATCACAGATATTTTCAATTACATTTTGAATTATTATTTTTAGTCAAATTAAACTATGAATAGATAAAAAAAGTGATTTTCATTTTAGAATATCATGGCAGAGCATAATATATATCGTTGTTATTTCAAATTATCGAACATACAATATATATTTATTATATAAATATTAGTGCTATGAATATTACATTGGAAAAATGACTGCAAATACTAGTAATAATCAATGTTAAAATAGGCAATAATTCTAATTTATGAGAGTAAAACAAATATTATTTTGTATTTTTATTATGAAAGGTATTAGATATATAAATAAAAGTCTAATCGAATGCCAATTTGTATATTATTATTCATTGTAAACTGGTTGATAATTAAATGTGTGTGATATATCATATAATAAATAATAAGTTGAAAATCAATGTGTATTATTTTCTATCTAATAAAGAATAATTGATGTGAGAGATTTAAGATAAAATGAGAATTATAAGTTAGCAATACCATTAATTCTTGTTTTGAATTCTGGATATGTGCTACTGTGAAAACTGCTGATAAAGAAGTTAAAGAATTTTCTGAATTGTTGTCACCGGATACTCATCGATAAACGTATAATTGTCGTTATTCATTATTCTCAAATGCTCTATATCTTACAATAGTATGATAAGAATGGTCTTCACTAGACTGCTTATCCATTAATTCCTAAAAACATTGATTAATTCTACTTTTGATAATAGTGAGAAAACAAACATGGCTATATATGACATTTGTGTTGCTTTAAAAAATAAGCTTTGTATGTAAAAATACTAAAAGAAAGAGTATACAACAATACGAATACCCTTTAATGTACTTATAATTATCATTGTTAGTGTCTCCATGTCATATACCAAAGAGTAGTATTCAATATGTATAGTGCTTTATTAAAGTACACAACAACTTACAGTAATATAATAAATCTAAAATATATCAGCAAATACTGTGTAGCATGATACCATTCATCAATTAGTAAAATACTCTTTATATGATTGTAAAAATGTATTTAATAGTGATTGATAATTATTTCGAATTGAATCATAAAATTCTTGCTACAACAGCTGATTGAATTCTATATTATTGTATTTTGTTTCGTTCATATAACAAAGTAAAATTGGGAATTTATATTGCAATATAATTGACAATAAAGAATAGAAAACAGAATGAAATGATTTTATGTTTTTAATTTTACCATTATCTATTGTACTCATTTTACTAAGTACCTTTCATATTTCTATTTTACTGATTGGGTATAATTTCTGAACTGTCTGTTCTTTTTAATTTTGAAAAATATATCCTATTTTCCCTTCTTTCTTCGTGTAGTATTTCTCACAGTAGTTATTAGGTAACACATTATAACAAGTGTACATTTCATTGTAAATCCAATAGAAAGATGATCAAATAAAAATAACAAATAAAAAATAAATATAACATTAATATCACGTTATCCAGATTAATTCTTATATAATTTAATTTGGTTATCTGCCCCAAGTATTCAATATTAGTTACAGTTGTCACAGTTGCTTTTCTATACCTTCATATATTAAGAAATACATATAGAATACAACGAAGAAATCACCTTCACATAGTTTTATTATCTCCATCATAATACAATTTCCAAACAATAAAACTTGTTATTGGAATCTGTAACAGTTACCATATTTGATAATATTTTTTTATTATAGCGTTGAGGTTTTCTATTGGATGATATTATCTTCTTTATTGTTAGTTTATTTGATATATTATTATTAGATATTTGTATTATACGATAATAACTTGTTCTCAAATTACCTATCTTCTTGTTACCTACACATATTTTGATAATTCAATCAAAACGGTTATTGAACGGGAAATAAGGCATTCTTCATCTAATGGAATTTACAATACGGCAAATACAATTCAAAACAGTTATAATCAAAATACTGTTATTACAAGTCTGAATAATGTTGCTGATGAGAAAGCTAAAACAGAATACAGAATTGATATAAATGCTACAGATAGATTTAATATTCGAAGAGAAAAACTACGTGTGGACTATTCTTTTGCCAAAAGGCTTCGTCAGGCTCAAAATAATACTGACATTCCATTAGTTAATGACATTATCGTATCAAAGAGAAACAATTCTTGGGAAATTATTATTATTATCAATAACGGCAATGTGAGAGATATCAAATATAGAGAATTGAGAAGTGTTAACGTATTATTACTTATTGGAAGCAATCTATATTATAATAGTTTTAAAGAGGTCAGAGATATCCATTTAAGAGTTCTAAAGTATCAAGTGCCACAATTACCAGTATTTGGAACCATATCATTATTTGATAGTTCAACAAATAATAGTTATTATAATCTACCCTATAAAGCTCTTATTTACCAACCTAAGAGAAAGATTGCTATTTGTGCCTATATTTCAAATTACAATACAATTAATGAGATCAAATCATTCTTAGCATACTATATACTACAAAAAGTCGATAATATCATTTTGTATTGTACCGTAAATTGTGATATTTTCAAAAACGCATTAAAAAAAGAGATTCAAAGTGGATATGTTATTCTTTATGAATATCCTTGGCCATTAACGAAGAACTACGGAGCATATCAGCGTTCAATTCAAGGTAGCCAAATAAATAGTTGTTATTACAGGCATCGTAACTATTTCGAATACATCATTTCGCAGGATGTGGATGAATACTTTTATAGTGAACAATATCCCTATGATTTGTATACGGCCATTCGTATGATTTATAAAGTAAATCCAGAAAGAAATTCTTTGGCCGTAAATATTATTTTCGTTTATCATGTAGGTACAATCCTATTTGTATCTGGGAAACGCCACTAGGGAAAACTCACTGGGAAATGGTACACTGTTTGATGATTTTATTATTCGCATGGATAACAAATATTCAGGAAGACGAAAACAAGTCATTGACACAAGAGCAGAAGGTTATTTTTATGTACATAATTGTTATAACTGCATGTATGCAAGCAGTGTGCCCATTTATTTACTGCGCATAGCACATTTCAAAAAGAATATTAGATACAACCAATCCACTGAAATAACTCACACTTTGACAAAATATACTAAAGACATGAAAACAATTGTTGCTATGTTGCATTCATAAGATTGAAGGTGAGACTCGGGATTTCAGGAATTGCTTTGTTATTATCGTCCCCAATTATCCAATATTAACATATATATGTATTTATATATATATTTATATATATATAAAATCATATTAACACAGTAGAGATTATGTTTTTGTTCCAAAAAAATTGAACAATACAATTAATGAAAACCATATATACTAAAGATATAATAGTATAAAAAGGTGAATCAAAGGATCCTTGTATGTTTCACACATTGTGATATATGATTATTAGCAGTGTGAAGAGTAGATATATGATTCTTCATTTTTAATCCTTTATATTACTATTATAGATAATTTGTTATTTTTAATATTACCATTTAGCGGTCAGCCGCTTTTACAACAAATGCTGGTGCCAAATAATCTAGTAGTAAATAATTATAGTTTGCTTGAATTATATTATTCCATGTCTCTCTCAAAACTAATGGCTATTAGTAGAGAAATGTCGCTTAATTTGCAAAATACCCATTACTGTCAATGTCGGCTACTTTCGACCAATTTCGATTACGGTCGGTCATCGGTCATCTGCAATGCTCCTCCTCGGTCGGTCATTTTGCGCTTTCGTGTTGCTCCAGTCCTCCCTGATTACCCCAGGGTATCTATGATCCCCTCCATATGATTGAGTTGTGTCTGGTATAGATAGGCAAGCCATGCATTACTCCATGCTCATCCAAGGCTCATTTAGTAATGGCATGTTTACTTGAATCAATCTGTACAAGTATCGGAACCCCTACAACACTTCCATGACTGTTCTTATTCAACAAAAGTAAAAACAACTATTTCTTTACATTTCCTTCAATAGGTAGTGTCCCAATACAAGTGTATGCACGTTGTTGTCCAAGATCCATCGCTTGTTGTCCGTGCAAGTCATGAGTGTCTTGGTCTGTTCCTTCGTGCTAATATCGAATCCTTGGTTGTTGATGCGCTTGAAGCTACCTTCGATCGCTGCATCTCCCTTCTTCTCGGCCTCAAGAACACGCTTGTACAAATCGATGTTCTTCACACTCATTCTCTCACCATCGATCACCACATTGCGAGGAACTTTCTTTGCTGCATTGTGTATCACATGCTTCTCATCAAATAGACAATACATTTTTGGTCTCAGTCCAACGAACTCCATGATGCGATGTTCGTTGTGCTCGTCCTTGAAAATGGGACCAGGCAACTTCTTGTTGAAGTTGAGGAACGATTCCAATGAAGGGAACTTGCTCTTGTCCACTTCATGCTCGTAATAGTTCACGAGTTCCCCATAGAAGTAGCTCGTGTTATCCAACTCCGAGAAGTCGAATGACTTGTAACTATCACACATCTTGTGAACGATGTTGCCACTATCATTCAATTGTACGATGAGTGAATCTGTGTCCTGACCCAACAGCTCCACATTATCAAATGTGTTCTTGAGCACATTGTAGTAGAAATCGTATATGACATGTTTGGACATGTCCAGAATGGCAAACCCGATGAAGAATGGCTTTTCGACCTTGCGTACCGGTGTGTTCAACTTGATACCGATCAGATTCTCGGAATACATGGTTGTCCCAGCGATCATGTCGTACCCATGCTTCTGAATAATGGCCTCGCGTTCATTCCATGTTCGCGAACTTCACTTTCATTCGTTTCAGCCCAGTCTCCATAAATTTGTCATAGGTCGAGTTTGCCAATAGCTTGTACAGGTTCTTCTCCACAGTGGTCTTGGATTTGGCTCGTTTCTCACTCAACATGTTTACGTATTCGAATCTTCCTATCATACTTCTCGGTGGTGTGAAGAGCATTACGATCGTTTTCGAACACCATTCTTCTTCTGTTTCTGGCTCCTCGTAATGGGTCGATGTGATCTTGCAGCCTTTCTCAATGCATTGGGTTCCTTTCGACTCTTGGATCGAGTGATGGGTGGTGCTGGTTGTGGTTTGCATTTGCTTGCCAGCAGTTCCCAATCAGAACACTTCTGTGTTCTATCGCTTTCCACATTCTTCACTTCGTACATCAATGGCATGATGTGATCATCAATGTCAACAACTTCAATCAAGTCCTGAGACCATTTGCTCGTCAATGATCGCTTTTCCAGAATGCGAGGTCTTCGTGTCACTCCAACATAATCATCAACATCGAATTGAGGTGTTGTGTCCTTTGCTGTTATGTTGGATGGTTCTGTTTTCTCCATGTATAAGATATCGTTGTTGTTGTTGTTCCAAATGTCATTGGGTGTATATCCGATGTCTCTGTTCTTTCTTCCATTATGTCGACGAACTGCACCATCGATCAAATCAAACCATACACCTTGCCATTGATTGATTGAATGGAATGAAGGAACCATGATGTGTTCCTTGATATCTCGAATTGTTCGTTCGGCTAGTACTGCCTTATTCGCTGAATCCATGTGATACATGGTGATGTCATACTAGTTCAAGATGTTTGTACGAAAGATCGCATTGGTGAACGCGGTACCTCGATCCGAGTAACTATGCTTTGGTGATTCGCCATATGTTTGAATGATATCCTTCATTGCATGAGTGACTTCTGTAGCACTCTTACTTTTCAGTTTCCGAGTCATCAGGTATTTCGAATATCCATCAATACATACAAGAACATATTTGTATCCACGATTCTTGTAGAATCCAGTACTCTTTTATGATCCTAATACTTCCTGTATCGATTTGTGTTGTTTTGAAGAGAAATCGATGAGATCGATGAAGTATATGTTTCTCTTGAATGAACTGATGATCACTCGAGTGGCGCCTCCTCGTTTATCTGGTTTCCATAGTTCCTTGATCTCATTCATAAATGAACCGCTTTATTCAATGGTTGAAATGGATATGGAAATGGATGAGTAAGAGGAAGAATCACAAACTGGTTGTAGACTCGAAATGCAAAGATCGCTGTAGCTGTCTATGTGTTTACAACGAGGAGAATGAATCTGAAGATGATAGTGGTAGTGACATCACAATCAGTCCAACAGAGAGTTCAGTGAAATAATGTATTCATAAATAGAAATGAACTACTGGATGACTGAAGAACGACGTGAAATTGTCCGGCGATACATATTCGACATGATTATACCGTTTGTCGATGACCAGTGACTGGAATGTATGTTATCTGGATACGACACTTCAGATGGTTTCGTTCTATTCACCCGACTTCGAGAAATTACTTCGGTACATCTGTGACCAGAATAGCTACAGCGTAAAGCATCCAGACTTGAATTATTGGGGAGGTGACAAGTACAACATCGATGGTCATTGTGTCGAACCGCTCAATGGAAACATCGAAATCAGAATCGATGATGTAGCCTTTGATCAGTATGAAATCGAGTTGGACGAGTTTATGATAGGATATAAGAAGGCAAACAAGACTGTCAAGACCAACAACAAGTTTTATGTGCGATTGCCTCCAATGTGAATTGGCGGGATTGTCTTTCACTTTGGCCTTGTTTCCACCGCTTACAGTTCAACCACGCTCACCTTCAATTGTTGGAAGTAATATGTAATCGTGGTGTCGCCATTACCAACCACTTCGATCGTCAATGGATTCGTCTTTGTCGGTGTAATCACGGACGAACCACTCGCAATTGTAGTAGGCACGTAATTGCTCAATGGAATGTTGATAATATGTGCCATGTCTGCACCGATTACTAGGTTCGGCATGCTTGTGAATCCCATCAGCACTTGTTCATAGTTCGAACACCAAACCACCGTATCAATCGTGATCAAGTAGGATGTACCGGCTTTCAACGTGATTACTTTTGCTCGATTTGTACCAGCCGATGTGAGTGATTTGGATACGATTTCATGACCACTCGTCAAGGTATATTCAAATGTCTTACTCAACTTGGTGTCCGGTGGAACGAAGGACGGCACATCACCATTCACTGCCAACATGTACTTGCCACTGCTCGTCGGGATCGCCAATTTGCTCACTTCATCGCCATTATTGTACACAAGACAATGTTCCTTGCTCGTTCTACCCAGGATGTCTTTGTAGATTACCGAAGGAGTTAGATTGGTAATGTCTGGCGAGGTACTGCTATTCTCGATCTTGAATGTAGCATAACCTGTCGTGGTCGGAAGTGGTAATCCATATGCTTGATCATCCCAATATGTCACGATCTTCTGTGTATCGGATTCAATTCCCAGGATGTCATGGAAGAGACTCTTGGCATTGATTGTGGCGAAGTCATAATTGTTACTCGAGTCTGTATGAAGGAAGAATGATCCGCTCTTGTTCGGCAATACAAGGTCCTTATGATTGCTCACGGTCGAATTCCAGTTTGCAATCGCATACCTGTTGGACGTGTTGTCGTAGTCCATTGTTCCGAATATCAATGACTCATCGAAGACTTCTAAAGAAGGCATAGTGCCATCCGTTGTGAGAACATAGGTTCCGCTGGACGGCAAATCGATTCCTCCAAAGGTTGTATTGGTCTTGAAGAATGGAATGGTTCCTTGCGTACCGACGGTCAATGCCTGTCCGTTCGATCATTTGAAAAACGTGTTATCGATAGAAGTGAGTTCGATTCTTTCTTCGGACCATGTGAGCTCATCGCCAGTCTTGGTGAGCACATAGTTTCCATTGTCGGAAGAGAATGCAAACGTGTCGAAAGAGTTGTCCAAGTAGTACTGGATACCCTCGCTCATCTCCTTGCGCTTGAATACTCCGTTCTGAAGATATACAAGTTTCTCAGGTTGTGTTGGTGTTGCCATTTACTATGGAGGAGAGAAAATAGTTTTTCCTCGTAGTAATAAATGGCTACTACAATTCCTCCTGTTCATAACTACGAATCGCAGATTGTGTTCAGCAATCCGTCCAATAACATCAAGTCAACCGATGTGATCAATTGGACGATCGCTCCATCCGGTGATGACGTGTACTTCAATCTCTACAAGTCACGAATGACCTTCAAGCTCAAGATCACCGGATTGGCAAATAATACGAGCAGTTCGTCGAAGGATATCTATGTTCCGGTGAAGAAGAACATGTCGGGCATTGTGAACAACACGAAGGTCACGTACACCTATTGGAATGGTGAGAACTTGGCGTCCTTGCCTCTGAGTGCAGACAATGAGAACATCGGTCAGATCCGGTCACCTTTGAATGCGCTCACGGACAACAAGCACAACAATGTGGTAAACGAAGGACTGAAGGAGTTGTCCTACATCTACTACGATGACCGTGACTACGATACAACCGATAAAACCGCACGAACTGCAGCCATCCTGGGTCGACCTTATGGCGGGAAGTTATTCTACAACATGCTCAAGTTCGTACAGCCACCTGGATCGACCACGGCGTACACGACGATCAATGTGAACTTTGCAGACATCTTTGAAGGTTGTTCTCAGGAACGATTCATCAATCTCACGCAGATGGATGCTCAGATCTATCCCACGAACGACGATGCATACTTCTACATCGATGCTGGCAAAATCAATACCGCTACAAGTCCGGACGCTGTTCCATCAGCCACGGCTTTCACCGGTGTGTACTTCGATACGTGCACGCTTTGGTATCACAGTTACAAGACGAGCGATGATTCGACCTTCGATCCTGAAGACACTCAGTTGGTGAAGAATCAGATCATGACCAAGACGTTCCGCATTCCTTCTGGCCAGAACTTCATCGATGATCGTGTGCTGGTCAACTTCCCCGTCAAGATGATGTTCATGATGTTCACGGACGACAATGGTGATTTCTCGACTCTCAAGGACATTCGATTCAAACGTATCTCATTGAACATCGCTGGTGAACAGAAGCGTATCATCAATGTGGACAACACGAACACACCTGATGGAATTGATCACACGTTCTTCGAATGGATGGACTATCTTTGCAATAGTCGTTCCGACGAGTACGACACGCTGTTGACGTACAAGACGTGGTTGAATCAGTTCCGAATCTTCGCCTTCCCGTTAGCCGAGTGGTTTCCGATGCGAGCATCGAATCAGATCCAGTTTGAAATCGAGTTGGAAGAGGATGTTGCAGCGACGACCCAGATGCACCTCATCATGATCCGTGCCAACACGGTGGGAGCGTGAGTCGCTCTTAAAGAATTCAATAAGTAAATATAAATAGATATGAGCAACAAGATTCAGGTTTTCGATTTTTCCAATACTTCTGACATTTCTCTCACTTCCACCGGATTCAAGAGAGATGGTGAATCGGCTAAGTATGTGTGCAAGATCACCGATGCTACCATTGTTTTCGTGGGTGACAACTCGAAGTTCGAAACAGACAAGAAGAAGCTGTTCAACACTCTCTCCATCACACTGCCCAAGGAGCAATCGGAAGAGTTTAAAAGAATCCTCGATAAGACGAAGAAGACAAACTCGTGGTATCGATAAGGGGACAAGAGTATCCAGTTCAAAGTGAAATTGAATCCAAGCACGAATATCGTATACAAGGACAAAAAGCCCATCAGAATTAATCTGAAGGATGTTCCTTGCACCGCACTTCGAGACTACAAGGACGCGACAATGGACATCATGCTAACTGGTGAGAGCTGGGAGTTTATGAAGGTTGATAAGGACCGTAATATCACATAGTTTTCTTACATGAATCTCACGGCATCCCAAATCAAGATCAAGGAAATATACAGTGTCCTCGATTACGATTTCTTTTAGGGAGAACCTCGTTTTCCCCTTTCACTTTAAACCCAGGAATGAATGGAAGATAGTTCATTCCTTCCCAACATTGATACAGCATTGCTCGCCATTAAGAATCGAATAAGACGATTCAACCAACGATATCCATATTACAACAAACGATTAACATAGAAAACAGAGAATATGCTCAATCAAGGCGAAGTAATGCAGAATTCCATCAAACAACGTCTTGTAGGAAAGACCGATGAAGAGAAAAGCAAGCAATATGCCAAAATACTGCAAGAACTAGCCGTTGGACACCACTACTACCTGGTTACACGAGGTATTCAGGAAGTATCGACGCGGGTTATCCACTCCTTTCACCAGCATATCTGATTTGAATCCGAGAATCGATTTGATCTCTGGTGCATTCGTGAATTCGATCGTGTAGAAATGATTCACTGTGATATGAAACGCATTCTCCCACTATATACCAATTCGAACAGGGCATCACTTGCATTCAGCATTGCAATGATCGTTTCGTTGTGGTAGGCTCCTCTGGGTATTAATACCTCGTGTGGGGATGTCCCCACATCGATTAATATCACTTGATCGGTTGGGACGTTGTGCAACACGAAATTGGTATACAATGACACAGACGAGATGGAACACTGATCGAATGACAGAGGATTGTCCAGCTTCACTTCCTTCTTTGTAGTATTGCCGAACACTTCCATCATACTCAACTGGTTCATCGGTAGAATTGAGGAAGGCACTTGATCAAACATATCTTCGATCGTCAATTGGAGTTCGAATTCGTCGTTCAATCGCATTATATTACCATCCATATCTCGGAACAGGAACATCAATCGATTGAATCGGGTTATCATCGCAATGCAAATGTTTTCCACGGTGCGGAGGTAATTAACCTCGGGATCATCAATGATCATTGTGGTGAGCAGGTTGTTGTTCTGGTTGGCAATCCTCAGATCGGAGGAACGCACGAGAGACGAGTACACTTGGATCACTTGACGATTTCGCGTGATATCACGTTCGATCCATAGAACGAAGCAGGTAGAATGATCATTTGTCCTTCCAAACCGAGGATTTCTCGATTATCCGGAGCATTGATGAAATCAATGGTGTGTGGATACTGGATATAAATACACCCATAACTCGAAGCCTTCGTAGATATCAAGAATGTAGTATTGGTCATGGTGTTAAGAATGGCAATGATTTCAGTGATCGTATAGTATCCAGGAGGAATCGTTAGTTCCTCATCATTCAAGTTCGTGACCACATTAGTAGAATCCAGATTGTTGAACATGACTTGATTGGGTGTGAAGAGGACAGTCATGAAAGTGATGCAAGAATCCTTGAACTTGAACAAATTGATCCATTTGAGCATACCGTTACTAGATGAGTTTTGTATAATCATGGAGTAGAGTGGATGAATCGAAGATTCGCCGTGTGTGGTTTATTCTCTTTACTATAGATAGCAAGGTAATCAGGGGAAGGAGACGAAGTCTCCATTTTAGACTAGTTAGATATTGACGCGGTTTTGCGAAATTTACCCTACCGACATGCGGCGCTAAAGGGTAGCTCGGATTCCATAGAAGCGAGGTATGGAGGGGCGGTTTCGCATGGGCAACGTGGTTGACAGGTAGAAATGGCAATAATAATGCGAAAATAAGTAAGAATTATTCGCGCAATACACGTCGTCGTTTCTCAGCTAAGGTTATTTTCGCACCATATTTTTTGTGAAAACCAAAGAATAAAAGTTGCCTGGGTGGACAACAGTGAGCGATGGAAGATATGGTTTGCGAGGCGACTTTGGATAACCGACATGCAGTTGATGAAGTTTGAATGGCATCTTTGGTTGAAATAGGCGGCCAATAATTTTCGCGCAAAATACGTCAATTACTAACTACTTGTTGTCGTTATTTTTGTATTAACAAAATACAATGTGTAATTTAAAAACAAAGAGATATTATATTAGTTTGATAAGAATCAAACAAGTATCATTAATATAGAATATATATACTAATTGATACGATCAAATAAAACATATTATCATGATGTGGAATCTATCCAATGCTTTAGGCAATTAATTTGTTGAGAGAATACGAAGAGAGTCAGTTTAACAGGGATAGTAAAAATCCATATACACAGTACACAAATAGAAGTCGATTAGGTAACATAATTTTTCTATACTTGCTGTTCGCTTTTTCTGATTACAATCGTACATATTATAGAGGGTAGTAAGCCAGTACCCATATCGCGTGCGTTGAAATTTTTATAATTTTAAGTATAGTCTGTTTCATTTACATTAAAGATAACAGACTAACCTGATCAGAAGAACTTTGGCTAAAATATTTTTATATATTATTTCATTTTACTTTGGGGCCGTTGAATAGTATAGTCGTAGACTGACTATTTGTCATGTTTGTGTATTATTTCATTTTTTAAATAATTGTTTCAGGCAAAAGTTATAGGATTGTTATAGGATCTGCTGCCTAATTATTTTGAGTTTTTTTAATAGATGAATTCGAAAGAACTTTGTTAATAGACCTACAATAATTATTATTAAACATTGATATGTGATTGCAACATCTAAGTAATAGTGCTCATCACTTCTATAATAAAGGACTCATCTATCGATTTAGTTCTATCAATTACTGATGTTAAGATAAATAGATTTCATATTGTAAAATCTTTGTTCAATATTAAAACATAATATCAATTTATATCAATTTTATATTGATATATATTTTATTTTTATTGAAAATAGACATGTGGCCAAAATACTTAAATTCAGTGCACACGCTTCTTAAATCAAGAAATATGCTCTATCACATTTGTGATTACTCTTCTTTATTTTATAAGCATAATATAAAAATAGTCAGGAGTGATAATGATATTTTTATACGGGATTTGTTAACATAACAGAAAAAAAAAAGGGACATAATACTAATAATAGAATAGATGATCATTGATATTAATGTTTTCTCATGAATTATATATTGTAGGCGGATATACGTTTAGGAAAATGGTTTAGAAATGTTAGATAAATAATGCTAATAGTTCTATGGATTCGTGTGTGTAATGCATTGATATCGATAACCTCGATATATCTTTGATATCCATATATCAATTTATTACCAATTAAAACAACATTAATTACATAGATTGTTGCTTCTATCTGTGAATTATATGTTTACATTATTGTATTCTGAAGATATATTTGTATAAATATGTTAGCTTTACTATTAATGTTTACGCAATACGTCATACAAATTTAATGTTCAGATTCTAATAAAACATTAAAATTAGAATCATTTGTCAATGTTTGTTTGGTTATAGCGACAAACACAAAAAAAGTAAAGATAGGTCAATAGTATTCTATATTTGGAAGTCTGTATCTATAGGTATAAAAATCAGGTGAACACTATACACATAACAATAATAAAAAGAAAAACATATATATGAGGCTTTTACCTGTATTAATAGGGAATTATACAACTCATAACCCGGATTGCTTTAAGGAAGAAATCATATATATAATCCTTAAAATGTAGATAGCAATTCAATATAAATCATTTTTCACTCACAATTTACAATTATAGACAAAATGTATATTTTGTATACCACAAGGTTTGGTATTGAGAAAATTAAATAATAGTAGACCTCATTTTAATTACATTGAAAGCTACTAGCCAATCTCTTATGTCTCTTATTATCATGTGGCCTATTGTTGTGCGTTAATAGTTTTGTGTTTCGGTATATATCGCTACTGTAGTATCAAACATGAAATGAAAACATGTAGAATCATTCTGTAATTGGGTAACATTCATTATGTCGTCGAAAATATGCTAATACTAAAATGGGAGTTTCAATATTTATGGACTTATGTGCCGTTGTAGATACACTTGGGTTATTTAATGCATGAAATTCTAACTATGGAGTAAATACCAGCGGTCACCAGTGCTATTCTAATATGTTTTCATGATCACATTTACTTCCATCGATATTTTATCATCACACCAATAATTCATTCTTGAATAAATAGAGATGTAAGTAGTTACTATGCTAGGTTAATTACCTAGTTACCCTGTTATATTTTAGTGTATTAGAGTGATATAGCCATCAATACTTAAAGCGAAAAAACGTAATTCACTTATCATATCACTGTTATATGTATTACAGAATTGTTTTGTCTATATTAATAGTATTGATTTACATATAAATAAAATTTCTTTTAGTCTAAATGATTAATTGACCAGTTTTTGCAATTGTTTATATAGTATTTTCTAAAGCCACATTAAAATAACTATTAAATATAAATGAATCCATCATATAATATTATATTGAGCAGAAGAGTTCCAGTCTTTTTGTCTGTAATAAATAACATTTTCACGATATTGCTTTCACAATACAGTTAATTTAGTATCTGATATGTGAAAGTATTATGATTATACAATAATCGTCGTTCCTATGTAGCATTTACTCTTTTCATGTCATATGCCTTTGAATGATACAACAAACACGTGATTGCTTTTTTTGTATGATGTAATCAGCTTTTGCCACGGATATTGCGCTGGCAAATGATCCATAGCTACTACCTTGAGAATGTAGATAAATGTCACAACGTGACAAAATGTATATATCCGTGATAGCTCTTTGTAAAAATTCTAACTTGTATCTATTTGTATGTCCAACAGAATATTTTTCGGCTGTAACTATTGTTGCATTCAAAGGAGATAGAAATTTTTTGATTGATGGAGAATCAGTGGATAAAAACAGCGTATATCGAGTATTGATTTTTGATGTAACATTTAGGATTTGATTAATGTAATAATTAATATGATTCGGATTTAAGAATTGCTCTTTTTCTTGAGAAGCAGCTGTTTTTCCACCAAATCTTAACTGAACTCCGACCTTAATACCTTGCATCTTTGCTAATACTTCTTCAGCATAATCAACAATGTATTTCTTTGGTTTAAATATATAATTAGATAGATAATGATATAATAATCTTGATTTATCTGTGTGAGTATTAGCCTTTATTTCATGAAAGAAGTTACTGCATTTATGAAACGGGTATGATAAATCATCACTAGTTTGTATTTCCAAACTGTGAGGAATAAAAAAATTACATTCACTAGATTTTGCCCAATTCACAGCACGATCATGTTTCCATTGTATTGTATTGAGATATTTAGGGCAAGAAAGAAAGCCAAAGGAATCCTCCATAATAGTAAAGAAATCGGGGTATTTAATACAGAAGTTAGCATTATTTGCCATGGAGATCATCATTAATCCTCTGATCGAACGCAAGTTGTTAGCCACTCCAGCGCGTGGTTTAGGTTTGAAAATGAATGTCTTTTTTCTGTTTTTGTATCGCAAATATGTTGTTAGATTCACATAGACGGGAGAATAGAGAGACATAGTGGTATAATTTGGGTTTTTTGTTTTGTTGGTATGCGTAATAACGCTGCTTGTAGCTGGCTTATTAGAGATTACTTTATTCGTTTTACTGATATTAAGATTGATTTGGTTATTCAGTTTCACATGATAGTTATCTTGAGACAGAATACAATCAGATAGACTGGCATACTTACATAATATTGATAGCCAAAAGGTAGTGAATAACAAGAAAAAAGACATTATAGAAATATAATAATCAAAAAGCAATGTGTATATTTTTATGGTGTATTAATGGTATTGATTAAGAATTACTAGTGAAAGGATACTTGTCAATAATCAATGTAGTAACGTTATAAGATAATATCAGAAAATCAATTTCAATAGTATCCACATTAATATAAAAAGGTAGAGAGTTTATATGATACAAAAGACTTAGTGTTTCAAATAAGCAACTCTTTAGGCTTCTATATAATAATGCTATACACAAGTGATTTGAAACGAACTAATTATAATAGCAATGAATGCCGTTGTCTATTTAGACGATATTAAAAACATTAGAGAATCAGAGAATCAGAGAATCAGAGAATCAGAGAATCAGAGAATCAGAGAATCAGAGAATATAAATAAAGTTTATAAGCTGATAGCATATACATAGTTTTGAAATAAATATGTAAGAATGCCTTAAATGCAAAACGAAAGGATTAATAATAATAAGGCTTAAGATATTCACATAATCTCGTAACATTATGATAAGGTTAAGCATTATTGCTATAGGAATAGTTTGTGTCGCTGAATCATTTACACATAAATACTTGAACAAATAATACAAATATTAACAATAAATGATGTTCGGTTGTAAAGTTGAAGAATAATAACTGTTAACAGTTGATAGAAGTGAGTAAATCAAATACGTGAAATACTCTATCAAGAAGAGTAAGCTATAATAACGCCATGATGGGAATCCATTATTTCTTTAAGCAGTTAAATTACTCAATGGTTTAAGTAGTAACATATTACTTTAACACAATCTATACTATCGATATTATGGTCAAAAATGAGTAGATTTTAATATTTATCAGAAGTATGGAAATGGCGCCAAAAGCGGGATATTTTTGACCGCCTTTTTGGCCAGAGTCAACCCTCAGACCTCATCTTCCATCAATCGCTAATGCTCGCGTCTGGTAACTAGTTTTATTGCCCTTTATAAATAATAAGGCATTGTATGTTTATGTTGGCTTTTTTGCTCACCCTAAACATCGACGACGTTATTTGCGCGAAAATTAGTGGTCGATGGCCAAAGTGAATACTTGTTTATTGTATCATATGTTAACAAACCGGTAATGACCGAATGCGTGTGAATGCACATAGACATCCAAGATCCATCGCTTGTTGTTCGCGAAAGACATGAGAATCTAGGTCTGTTCTTTGGTGGTGATATCGAATCCCTGATTATTAATTCGCTTGAAACTGCCCTCGATCGCTGCATCTCTAATTTTCTCTGCCTCAAATACATGTAAAAATAATTTGATGTTCTTAACACTCATTTTCTTACCATCGATTGTGATGTTGCGAGGAACTCCCATCGCTGCTTTGTGTACTACTTTTTTTCATCGGTCAGGTAGTATATCTTGGGTCTAAGTCCCACGAACTCGGTGATACGATGTCCATTGTCCTCGATCTTCAAAATGGGTTCTGGTAACTTTTTTGAAATTGAACAATGATTTGAACGAAGGAAACTTGCTTATATCCACCTCCTGTTGGTCGTAATTCACGAATTGTCCATAGAAATAGATTGTGTTTTCTAATTTCGAAAAATCAAACGACTTACACATGTCACACATCTTATGAACGATATTTAACTTTGTCAATCAGTTTTACGATGAGTGAATCTGTGTTCTGTCCCAGTAACTCCACATTATCGAATATCCTCTTGAGCACATTGTAGTAGAAATCGTATATGACATGTTTGGACATGTCCAGAATGGCAAACCCGATGAAGAATGGCTTTTCGACCTTGCGTACCGGTGTGTTCAACTTGATGCCGATCAGATTCTCGGAATACATGGTTGTCCCAGCGATCATGTCGTACCCATGCTTCTGAATAATGGCCTCGCGTTCATTCCATGTTCGCGAACTTCACTTTCATTCGTTTCAGCCCAGTCTCCATAAATTTGCCATAGGTCGAGTTTGCTAATAGCTTGTACAGGTTCTTCTCCACAGTGGTCTTGGATTTGGCTCGTTTCTCACTCAACATGTTTACGTATTCGAATCTTCCTATCATACTTCTCGGTGGTGTGAAGAGCATTACGATCGTTTTCGAACACCATTCTTCTTCTGTTTCTGGCTCCTCGTAATGGGTCGATGTGATCTTGCAGCCTTTCTCAATGCATTGGGTTCCTTTCGACTCTTGGATCGAGTGATGGGTGGTGCTGGCTGTGGTTTGCATTTGCTTGCCAGCAGTTCCCAATCAGAACACTTCTGTGTTCTATCGCTTTCCACATTCTTCACTTCGTACATCAATGGCATGATGTGATCATCAATGTCAACAACTTCAACCAAGTCCTGAGACCATTTGCTCGTCAATGATCGCTTTTCCAGAATGCGAGGTCTTCGTGTCACTCCAACATAATCATCAACATCGAATTGAGGTGTTGTGTTATTTACCGTCATGTTGGATGGTTCTGTTTTCTCCATGTATAAGATATCGTTGTTGTTGTTGTTAAGCCAAATGTCATTGGGTGTATATCCGATGTCTCTGTTCTTTCTTCCATTATGTCGACGAACTGCACCATCGATCAAATCAAACCATACACCTTGCCATTGATTGAATGGAACCATGATGTCTTCCTTGATATCTCGAATTGTTCGTTCGGCTAGTACTGCCTTATTCGCTGAATCCATGTGATACATGGTGATGTCATACTAGTTCAAGATGTTGGTACGAAAGATAACATTGGTGAATTCGGTACCTCGATCCGAGCATATATGCTTTGGTGATTCACCATATGTTTGAATGATATCCTTCATCGCATGAATGACTTCTGTAGCACTCTTACTTTTCAGTTTCCGAGTCATCAGGTATTTCGAATATCCATCAATACATACAAGGACATATTTGTATCCACGATTCTTGTAGAATCCAGTACTCTTTTATGATCCTAATACTTCCTGTATCGATTTGTGTTGTTTTGAAGAGAAATCGATGAGATCGATGAAGTATATGTTTCTCTTGAATGAACTGATGATCACTCGAGTGGCACCTCTTCGTTTTGCTGGTTTCCATAGTTCCTTGATCTCATTCATGCTCCCCACACACCTCGATAAATGAACCGCTTTATTCAAGGAATGAATGAGTTGTGTCAGAGGAAAAATGACAAACTGGTGGTAGACTCGAAATGCATTTTCTCCACTATACACTATTCCAAATAGGGCATCACTTGCATTCAGCATTGCAATGATCGTTTCGATGTTGTGGGCTCCTCTGGATATTAACGCCTCGTGTGGAGATGTCCCCACATCGATTAATATCACTTGATCGGTTGGGACGTTGTGCAACACGAAATTGGTATACAATGACACAGACGAGATGGAACACTGATCGAATGACAGAGGATTGTCCAGCTTCACTTCCTTCTTTGTAGTATTACCGAACACTTCCATCATACTCAACTGGTTCATCGGTAGAATTGAGGATGACACTTGATCAAACATATCTTCGATCGTCAATTGGAGTTCGAATTCGCCGTTCAATCGCATTATATTACCATCCATATCTCGGAACAGGAACATCAATCGATTGAATCGGGTTATCATCGCAATGCAAATGTTTTCCACGGTGCGGAGGTAATTAACCTCGGGATCATCAATGATCATTGTGGTGAGCAGATTGTTGTTCTGGTTGGCAATCCTCAGATCGGAGGAACGCACGAGAGACGAGTACACTTGGATCACTTGGCGATTTCGCGTGATATCAATCACGTTCGATCCATAGAACGAAGCAGATAGAATGACCGTATGCCCTTCCAAACCGAGGATTTCTCGATTATCCGGAGCATTGATGAAATCAATGGTGTGTGGATACTGGATATAAATACACCCATAACTCGAAGCCTTCGTAGATATCAAGAATGTAGTATTGGTCATGGTGTTAAGAATGGCAATGATTTCAGTGATCGTATAGTATCCAGGAGGAATCATTAACTTTTCGTCATTGGAGTTCGTGACCACATTAGTAGAATCCAGATTGTTGAACATGACTTGATTGGGTGTGAAGAGGACAGTCATGAAAGTGATGTAAAGATTCTTGTACTTGTTCGAGTTGATCCATTCGAACTTTCCATTACAAGATGAGCCTTGTATTATCATGAAGTAGTGCATTTTCTTTACCATAGTGGTTAGTGATTGAAGAGGTTTTGTGATTATAATATCCCTACCGACATGTGGCGTCAGAGGTAGCTCGGATTCCATGGAAGCGTGGGGTAAATGGGCGGTTTCGCATAGGCATAGTGGCTGATGGATAGAAATGGCAATTTCGCGCGTAAAAGGAGCCAGAAAGTGTTCGCGCAAAACACTTAAATTATCATCTACTATAATTATTTATTAGCAAATTGCAGAGAGTTTTCCATCGATAATATCATTTCTTGTATTTTTATATTTCTGAGACCAAGGTAATGTAGTGTATTAATAAGTAATATGAGGTATTATCATGTCACATAAATAATACTTTTATATATTTACTAATATAATTTCTTATTTCGTATCATTAGCATACTCATGATAAAGTATATCAATTGGTGTAATGAGGTACGAATAAGGCTATATATCAAGATTACAATATGTAGATATTTCTCATTGAAAGTAAAATGCAAAACTGCTGGTTATTAGATTTATAGATGTGTAAATATGTTTGTCAATATATGTATCTAAAGTGAATAATTTTTAGGGAAAAAACAAATTTAGTAAGAGAAATGATGCACTGATAATAAAGGTGATACGTTCTGAAAGATTTCTTATGATAACATGTTTATCCCTAATTGTGAGACTTTCCCGGTCGCATTATTTAGCTATAATTCAAGTTACTATTTAGATTTAGATTTATATCGATAATAAAAGGACTCTTCAAAGCCTATTAAAATGAATCCTTATTTGAGTTGTTTATATATTTATATGCAACACCATTATAACAAAAATAGATTGGATATTAGCACATTACCATTTATATTCATAAGTGTATTACCAGTCATTATTGTACTATACTATTGAATGGGAAAAAATAATAACTCATTACTGTTTTCATTTTTGACAAAAAACAATATACAACTGAATTACTTTTCCAGATAAGTCTATTTGAGAATATTAATATGTTCTTTGATGGTAATGTGTGAACAAAAACTAATAGAAGTAATTTAAGAAAGTTCAACCTTTGGAATATTGCTCACATTAGTTGAGATATGGAAGTAATCACTATGAAATAGTAGTACCATATTATTATAAAGCAGTATATGTATATATTATTTATTTGATACATTTGTGATTATAGATCGTAATCATGTTTTTCTAACCTATTTAATTGAATAAAAAAATGAATAGCATTAGAATATGAGATACCCTAAGTGTAACATAATTTTACATGCCTTATGATATCTAAATTGTGTTATATTACGTTAAGACCAAGTGTAAATATAAGATCAAAACCAAAACAAATCACCTATAACTCCTGATTTGAACGACGACAAAAGCATTAATACATTGAATACAATGATGAGCTATAGTATAATCGCTCATGCCTACTGTTCTTCAATGGATTGCTTCCATGAAACACATCTTGTATAGCAATATGCAATACTAAGAATAAAAGATCACAACAACAGAATAACTATTGCATCTGAGTCGATCGAAAAAAATCGAGAAGATTTTTACTTTATATTTCAAAAGAAGTAAAATACATTAAGTATTTATTACCTGAATAAAAAATAATATATATATATATATGCCTCTAGCAATATACTCAAGGTGTTTTGCATCATTTTAGATATAATCCATATATATAGAAGAAAAATATAAACAAAAATGAAAATAATAAAAAAGGAAAAATATCGATTAATATTGATGCTGTTGAACTTATAATATCTAATCAAGCAATGAGTAAAATTTGATTATGTTATAGCCCTCTGTTAGGATTCAGACAAAGTGGCTGACTCAGAGAATG
>NW_013171866.1:845504-850453 GCF_000151665.1 Blastocystis hominis
CAGGTTGGATGTACGCCTTTTTGTAAATCATAGTATAATAGACTATATGCGTAATTTTGCAGACTATTTATTGCGTATTGATTATTTATTTGCTGTTTGATATTCATTATATTCAATGCCATTTAGGTTTATTAAAACTATTATCTATGATTTCTAGAATTCCTTGGTACTACTATTTCTTGCTGACAACTCTAACCACTCTTTCTTCGTACTTCTGTTCTACTCAGCTTTATACGTAAAAATATTGCATTTTGTGCTAATTAGAATTGATGAAATACAAATACTATATCTTGTTTCTCCTTTTACTTCTCTTCGTTTTAGTACTCAAATTCGGCCTCGCTTATCCATCCCCAAATCATCCTATTTGCTTATGAAACTGGATTTTCCTGATTTTACCAGAGCAGCATCCTGGGATAATATTTCTGATTTTTACAATAATCAATCGTTTCTCAAAACAACACAATCCTTGTCCCACACAAAATACACTATTTTTCCCTATTTGATGCATCTGGGTTTGGGTGTGAAATATGCTGAATGGTTTGAGTTGAAAAAAACATCGCATAGTGTGATTTTGCATAGAAAACAGGCTGTAAAAGAAAGTACAAAATTGTGTTGAGTTTACTGTAGAACATTGGGAGTACAATAGTACTTTTTCTGTAGCTCCACTTACAAATGATATGCCTTCACACGATGCAATTGCTTTACTACCCTCTAATCGTTCCTATTCCACTAATGTGTGGTACGACAGGGTTGCCATTATGTCGACTCGTGGCTATGTGAATATTTATCACAATGCAGAATGGATTACAAACTTTTATCACATTGCCACAAACATCGAAAAGTTCCCTCTGGTATTTTAGGATTCTTTCCTTTTTTCTAGTTCTCTGCTTTTACTATTGTTAATCCTACACTTATAGAAGGTGATCCTCGATCCAAATGGGTACTGTCCTATATTAATGAAACACTAAGCATGTTTCCACCTGAAATTCGACCATTCTATGTTCCATATTCCTCCTTCTTTGAACAACACGATCATATTTGGTTTCGACGTGCTGTATTCACTTTTATCTCATTTGATATAGATATTCTTATTTATTAACACACCGGTTCTTGATATGTTTCTTTCAGATATTGAGCCACTTCTTGTGAAGAAAATAGCTTATCGTTACTATGGCATTTCCGAACTAATCGCAAAGCCAGATAAGCTGAAATTACTTTATATTGCACGCCAAGGAGAGTGGAGACAAATTCTAAATGAAAGAGATATGATAAGAAATATCACATCAAAGTGTAAAGATGTTGTGGAATTTGAGAAAGCGTATTTTGAACGAAATACTCATCGTATGCAAGTATTATCAATGCGAAGCACGGATATTTTGCTTGGATATCACGGAGCTGCTTTTGTAAATATAATGTTTATGATGCCGTATTCTGGATTTATTGAATTCTTTTCTCCATTGCTGAAGCCTCGGTATTATGATATGATGGCACAAAAGACGCAATTGGCGTATCGAAGTTTGACGGGGAATAATATTGATCTGTCAAAGAAACCACCACGTGATGGAAGAAACATCAATATGTTTATTGATGTGAATATGGTAGTGGAATATGTAAATGAGTTGGTTGAAATAGTGAACAAGGAAAAGTATAAAATTGTAAGTGTTATTTAACTATGTTTGAAAGACATAAATCATTGAATGTGTATAAGTACTAGTGTCACATGTATTGTGTGGATATATTAGGGGAATATTCGAAAATAATAATAGTGTGGTTGGACACAGAATAATGTTTCCTAAAGAACGTAGTCAAGTGACTACTGTACCAGAGAATTGAAAATAGCAAAAAACAATTAATAAAACAGCATGGATTTAATATAATTCGAATTAGAGAAAAAAGCACGTTATTATTTACGAAATAATTGCTATTAGAGAACTGCCCAAAAATTGTGTTAAAAATGTGTAGTTTGACCAGTTAGCAGTAAATAAAAAGTATCTCGATTATATAAGGTCATTTGAAAGTCTATCGCATTATAACAACTATTATTAAAAAGGTATGCAAAATCAATAATATAGAAATAAGGAAGGAGGTATAACAACCAAATGACCGGGTACAGTGGAGAAAAAAGAAATTGAAAGGTAGAATATTGCATTTTACTGGGAATTCTGAGTTCAAAGTCAGAAGCTAAATACACAAATATACACATATATTGAAATACTACAGCATTGCGGACAAGCAATGTGTAACAAAGCTGAACGTTTATCAGGTTATACAAAAATACTCAGGAATATAATAATAGAATAGCATACTATAAATAACGAATAAAAGGAAATAGCCACAAAAAGTAAGTTCTAGATGGGTATTTTAGGACTATCATTTTAGTAAATATTCCGAACCGGAATGTACGTTAAGTTTCACTTGTAAATCATAATTCCCAGACATAATTATTGATAGAGAATGTTCATTATAGTTAACAGATTAGATGTGTGAAATATGAGAAATGATTGAATTTGGAATGGTGCATATAAATAGAAAATTCCAATTCATGAAGCGATTTATACTATTTATTAAGAATAATGCTATTATGAATTATTAGAGTCAGATGTATAAGAAATAAGATAATAACTGTAAAAATAGAATTGTAAGCGTTATAGTAATCTTACTGAATTGATTTTGATACATATAAATGTATTTTTGCTTCATTATTTCACGAACCTATACTTGGTGATGACTAAGATACAAATTGAGTGATTACTGTTGATTTAAACCCAAATAGACCAAAATTATGTGTCAATGAGATAGAATAATGGTAAGCTTAGACAATACGTAGGATCTATGTGAAAAAGGAAAAAACAAGCTATTACAAGATGAAACACTTAATCCTGCTTACTTTTTTGTCTAGGGTGCTATTTTATTAATAATACCTTATCAGTCCAGTGTTTTACGAAGTGTGCTTAATTATGATTCAGCAATGTTCATGTAATATACAAAACTAAAGTATTTTACATTGATTGTAAGTATACCCTGTACAATTATGAGTGAACAATATATACTACCCTCTTTCCACCATTACTCGCATTGTTCATGACATCTGGAACGTGATTAAGATTTTTCTTTTTAATGTTTAAATGGAGGTTATTACATAGAATAAGAATATCAGAACGTATTATTATGTCTGTTCACTTGAATATTCCATTTCAAGTATTTAAGTTTTCAATAGTATATTGGTTTTATTCAAGTGGTTTTGATATTTTCAACGATTTCCAATTAAATCTAGATGAGAATCTACAAAAACAAGGTGTTTGCTTCAAAATGATGAGAATATTGCTTTTTTATAGAATATTTGTTAAACGCACGAGGTTCAATAATAAACAAAATAAACATCAAGGGTGCATTATCAGTGACCATTTATTATATATACAATACAGTTGAAATACAAACGAATGGGTGCAAAAAGTGCTCCGTTTTTATTTTATCGTTTTTTGGAATAGAGCACTCATATAATATTTCAATTAGTATTTCAAATTGTATTTTCCTCAGTCGTAAAAATAAAAATGATTAAAAAATAAACATAAAAAAATATACAATGGTAACATCACCTACTATTTTAGTATTTTCTTTATGAATCTTTTATATTCAGGAATAGCCCTCTTTGTGTTGTTGACTTTATTTTCGTTTGAATTGTGGTTAATGCTATGCTCTTTTGCCATGGATAATCAACTTATTTTTCAATTACCCTCAATTCGGACACGGTTGCCTTGTTCTACTTTAGCAAATTATACTTACTTCGCAAAATTAGATAATGACTATGGAATGCATGATGTCTATGTCCAGAAATTGAAGGATATTCCAGAACTAGAGTTACTCAGCAATGAAAAAGAGTGTTTTCATCGTTTGGCTCCTTATGAACTCAAACCATGTCATCATGCAACTTGTCAGACTTCAGAGGATCTACAAACGTTTTTTAACAAATACAAGAGTGATTTGTTTTTTGCCTGCCATGATCGTACAACATTCTCTCATTGCCAAGAGTTTTATGTGATGCTGTATGATACAAGAAAGAGAAGGTGTTCTTCGTTCCAGAGAATGCCTTGTAGATATTTTTGGCTCATATATTAACACTAGACAATCCAAATTCCTTTGATGACATCACTCTAATCACAATTCTGTCTCTGAATAGGCAAGATAGACTTCCCTATTTAATGAAACGATGGAAACATCGAATCATGATGAGTATTATGATAATGGAATCGGAGTTGCATTCAACGATCGATTTGATTCAAGCTTATGAGCACTATCGTCAAATTACTTTCTTATTATATATTATCAAAGATCAAACATCAATTAAAAATAGAAGCATATTCTATGATACAACAGGACCATCGTATTCAGACGAGACGATCTTTCCTATCAATCTGCTGAGAGATTTGGCCATTGAGTCAATCGAAACCACACACTACTTTGTTAGTGACATCGACGTTTTCTCTTCAGAGACATTGTATGATTCTTTGATGCTACATAACGAGACTCTACGTGATCCAAAAGCAGTATTTTTGCTAAAGTCATTCCTTATGAATGAAGAATACATTGATCACGAAGCATGCTATACGGAGGGACAATGTACATATATGTAGCTAGAATACACATGACTGTGAAATGTAGATGGGATCAAGTTCCTCGAAACAAATCAATGTTGATTGCTGCTTACAACAAAACCGTAATTCAGCATCCAACTATTTTTCATGTATCAGCATTTTATGTGTATTTTTTAATATAGGCTATTGTTGATGTTGATTTCATGCTCAAGGAAAAACAAAACAAACTATTACCTTACAAAGCAGATCACGTGATGGAACCTTACTCTATTATTCGTCGGTCAAAGGATAATCCTATTTTTCATCCATATTTTATTAACTATGGTTTTAACAAGCAAGAGTTGATGAATCGAATGA
>NW_013171866.1:850603-853119 GCF_000151665.1 Blastocystis hominis
AATAGACCACGAGCTGACAACGACCTAGAGTAGGCAGGCTTTTCCGTCTATGTATTTGATTGAATTGATGCTTAGAATTCCACTATTACGTCATGCTGAACGAGTTTTGTATAGAGATCCCGCATAAGCGCACAAAGATGTCAAAGGAATATATGTCACAAAAAAAATCAAACTATGACAAAACTCTTCAAATGCAAAAACTAGCACGTCTCTTTAGGCCAACATACGATATCATAAAATCAAAACGCCATTGATAGATGAGATAGTGTAGTTTGTTCTATACAAATGTTTGATACTTCAACAAATGGTCATATCAATAGGAAAAAAGTGAAAAGGGTTTTATCACCTTCTGATTATTATGATCAATAATATACAAAATACTGTAAATATACATGTGGAAAAATATAAAATAAGTAAAAGTTGAATCTGAGATATAAACACTATTTCCTTGTCTGTTCCATATATTTACATCTATATTGTCTTTCTTGAGTTATTAATGTTATACAGGATACATTATATACCGTTACTGTTATACTTCTTGGCAATGTAGGAATTGTGTGTTTTTCTTATGTAGTAATCTTTTATTTGATTCATCTATACACTATCGGTATCATCATTTACTGTAAATTGGTTATCACAAAACTACTACATGTAGAGGCCGAAGGGATAATTCTGTGTTTACATTTCCTCATGTGAGACTAAACATGGAAGAGTACTAATTGAATTTGGGTAATTGATTGATAGTTCGATTCAAAATGACACAAGCACTTCCCTTTCACAGAATGCATATAAACTTCTAACAAGGAGAAGTATTAAATTCTACCAAAAGAAATACGAAATATCAACCATTTTGCCAGAAATTGACCCCGTTCTTAAGCTTGGGTAAATATGAAATGTTTCGATGATTTGTGTAGTTATAAGGTCGTCAATAATCGAACGAATTTACCATCAAAGAATGAAATCCAGTCTACCCATGTTTTTAATCTGTAGTTTGAATGAGAGTTTTTTTATTTAGTTTGCATAATGGTACAAGAATCTTCTATTTGCCAAACTTAAAAGGAGTCGGAAACAGGCTTCAAATCATCAGCGGATTGTATGTCCTATCATATCACTATCGAATACCAATCGTTAGTAAGTTCATTCTTTATATACATAAATGACTAGTTCCATTATCAGCAGGTTGGCACCAAGTGTGGAATATCAAACAATCATTTCCAAACCAAATCATTTATATTTGTGATGATGGTTCGAGATTATTGCATGTTATTATAATAATTGTAGATGCTCATCAACTAGCGTATTACGCTTTTTTTATTATTTGACATTTCATTCCAAACAATCCAGCGCTGATCGTGCAAACTTTACGAGTGCCATATTGAACAACACGATTTCTTCCATATTTCCTACCCAAATTACGGCAGTCAGTGGCAACTTGCTTACTATCAATGTAATTGCTATGACTTCATACTACAACAATACGCTAACAAAATTGGGATTCAGAAGTCATCATCACAACTCAACAATTGATGCTCTTTCGTACAAATTGTATGGTGAGTTTCTGAGGAATATTATGATCCCATCCGCAAGTTTGATAGAATATATGCATTATTTATATCCAAACTACGACAAAGAGGAGTACAATGCTGTTCACCTTAGATTTGGAGGGGATTTGGCTGATGTTCCTGTGTTTGTTGAGTTCTTGCCACTGAAATCATTTCCATTGATACTCCGATGCATCAAACAATTACCGAAACCTAAAAAACTCTATGTGGCATCCGATTCTGTGAAAATGAAAATGAGGCTGGCAAGGAACTTAACACAATACTCGTTGATCTATTCCAAGAACCAGACAATTCCAGCAGATACACAAATGATGCAGAACAGTTTAGTCTCGTATGCTACATTCAGTGCTGTTGCTGAGTTATACATTTTAGGACATGGAAAACGCTGTGTTATGACAACACGAAGTACATATAGTTTAGCGATGTGTGCTTTGACTGGACAGAAGCCGATTATTATAGAACCAAAACTTAATATTTGTGATAATGAAACATATAGTATTTTTATCAAATATAGTGTTTATTTTAATAATTGTGACAACACAGAGTTATTTTATACAACAACATATCACTTTCTAAAAAAGAGTAGAAATATGTAAGGAACAAATACAATAATGACAACTTTAAAATCGTTCTGATTGATAAAAGTGAATGTATAAATATATATATGAGAATCCCTTAAGTATCATACTCAAAGTCATTGATGTAATACTTACTACATTATTAAATATAATTTTGTGATATTTACATTTATCTAGTATTAATGAATTCAGAATAATCAATATGTACAAGAATATTACTCTATATTTTATGTATAACGGATTGTACTTTGTATGGTACAATTTCATTGTTATTTCCAATGATCAATTATCGATTAATGGATAATATGGTTGACTTTCGTCACAGTCTCTTTGTAAGCAGCCTTAAGAACATCTAGCCTCATGCATTTTGGCAGAT
>NW_013171866.1:853224-863224 GCF_000151665.1 Blastocystis hominis
CGGTGATGACTCGCAAATTACGTATATCATACCGATTACTCAAACCGCTAATTAGTGGTAGCCTTATATGTAGTAAGCAATTGCTGTTAGATTATAGATATCAAATAATAGGAAAACTCATTGATACATAACACTGTCTTCAATAGAAATAATAGATTTACATCATTCAAAAAGATAAATGAAACGAAAAACGTAATATAGGAAACGAAATATCAACAATGGAAAAAAGGGAACAGAAAGTATAATTTGAGAATTACAAACACTTAGCTATTTTGTCAATTACAAAGAATTACAGGAAAGAATGAGTAAGAATCCTGCATATTGAATTTAAGTGGGCACAGTATTACGACCAATATTGTTGGAATGAATTAGATATACGACTAAATAATTATTCCTTAATTATTTGACTGTAATAAAAAACGTAAGTATTTATAATTGAATCAGATATATACTTTTATGAAAACAAAAGCTATCCATATATTTTTAATTAAAGTAAGTTAAAACCTGAATAGCACAGTTAGATGTTTAGATATACGAGTGAGATGTTTAAAAACACTATTAAAGTGGTAATTATAGAATAATATGCAATAAATAAGTCAGAAATATAAGAATTATATTCAGAATGAAGGATTACTAGATTTCCTATTGTAGCACTTTTTTAACATTTATTCTAAAATCGCTTAATATGTTTCATCAAACAGGACTGATGTAAAGATAAATTACCAGTTGTATTCTTTTCATTTTACGCTTAAAAACGATGTTTCTTTTGTAGTGTTCATGTTCAATATTATAATAGGAATATATGACACTATCCTAATTAGGCGCTCATATGTTATTTTCTATTCTTCATTTCCACATAAGTCATAGCGATAAGTAGATACATTCGTATTAATGACATCTCACGAATTATACGAATAATTCGAATATGACATCTTGTATCGAACCTGTTGTTTGCACCATTAGTTTTTTATTACAAGAGAAATATACCAATTTGGCAAACCATGTGTTACTGAGTTAAAAATAACTAACACTATATAATACAGTACAAGTACTTCAGAAATTGTCTAAATGCTTCGATAATAATGAATATTAAGCGATGTATTTTGGGCTAAATCCTCATACTTATTATTTATTTCTCTAGCATACCACGTCCTATTTTTTCAGATTTAATAAGAATATTGCAACTTATCTTCATTTACCATTACTTTCATATGTTAATTCTTGGTGAATCATCATACAATATTAATTATTCGTCCTTACATATATTACTCTTGGTTTTTCGTTTCTCTCACTCATATTGATAATATGTTTTTCATTCTTCAATACATACCTGTGTACAACACACTTTGTTGTTGATTCATTACCTAGATATTTGTGTTTAACTCTCTTCTTCATATTGCCCTATATTGTTACTGATTGGGATGTATCATCCGTAACTTCATTCAGTACAAGTGGTATACATACATGTGATTCATTATGTCTAGACATTAGTAATGAATGGTTTATACATTTTGTAAAAACCAGAAAAGTGCTTAAACTCGACAACGCATCCAATTCATCAATTATTGTTTTGAATAGGGTTACTCGTAATAGAGAAGTATCACAAAACGAATTTTCTATTCAGTCAAAGCCAGTTATTTTACATCCACGAATCAAGCATTACTCGGAGATTCTCTGGTCATCAATCATACAAATGATCCGAAAGTCTATATTCCACCTTTCTATGATCATTCTTGGAACAAGATACACTCTTTTCCATGGAATGATTCGTACAATTATGATCATATTTGTAACAATGTATTAGAGCAAATTACTAAAAATGATACTTTCTATATTATGTCTGGTAGTTTCAATGGAGGTTTAGGACATAAATATTTAGCAGTATTTCATTCTATAACTTATGCAATTTTGTTAGGACGGCGATTTCTGCGTTTGATTTGAATAATGATATGATTTATAGTTCATTTACCCGAAAGCTTTTGGAAAGAAACCAACAGTTGTTTTCGCCAATTACGATACTATGGAGAATATGAGGGATTGGTTATTTGTCGTAAGAATGTTAAGTGTAATCACAAGCATATCACGAACAATCATAAGTTACCACAAGCAAATCTAGTAACAATTGATTTCCGCAACAATAAGCAACTAAATACAATAGAGAATCTAAATCTATAAAATCAGCTAGGTATTATTAAAACAACAAATTGGAGAGAATATCAAAATATAGAGGTTGTTATTAAATCCTTCACTAAAAGTACAAAACTCTATACAAAATGTACTACGTGATTTACCTTCCCAATGGTTTTCAGTGGCAGTTCATATTCGATGGGTTAGGGTTAGGGTTAACAAACAAACAAACAATTCATTGACCTGCAAAAAATCTTGAGCGGGCCGTTCACCGCCTGTTACGTCCGTACCTTCCGGCCTTGGACTTCTTCCCAGTAGCCGACCTCTTGGGTCTGCTTGCTATCCCTTTGCTCCAGATACCAAAAAGAGTAAGCCGATCATAGTAAGTGCTTTGCAAAAATCTTGCTAGTTCCTCACAACCAACCAACTCACTCCTCTCCCCAAAGAACTTCTCACAACCATTACCTGGTGCCTGAATTTCCTCACAGTCCTTCCTTCCTGTGTTCGGGACCCAATTATCCTTCCCATGGCTATCCGAACTATGATTCTCCCCAGACGAGGTACACACAGAGCCAAAACCATTTCTCATCGAACCCTTCACAATATCTCTCCAGTCTGAACAATAAATTCTTTGAATGACCCTCCGTCCCAAGGATCCTCTCGGAATAACACTGCAATCACCAAAGCCACGTAGCGAGCCCCTCACATCCACCGGGTCCTTACACAATAGACATGGGCGAAATCGGCTGTCCACAGCGATATGAGTAGAAACTTGACACGCGTCACCAGAATCCGCAGTCGAAAACGTCGAATTAGCAGTCGTCGAAGCAGTCGTAGAAACAGCGCGAGAACCTTCGTCGTTCTTGTCCGGAGTAATTCCAGTTATCGGTAAGCTCTTCCCAGTCGTCCGTAGGGTCTGACATTCCGTATCCTTCCTATCGATTAAAGGTATAATCTCGGGGGTCTGAGAATCCTCGTCATCCGTGGGTGACTGTCGGTGTGTCACCCCTTTCGATCCTTGTGCAACACGATCGTTGCGTAACTTGAAAGCCAGCAGAGACTCTATTGGCTCATTGTCTGAAGTAGATCTGTCGTTTGTCGACAATCCGTGGGTGTCTCTCCATGTCCTCTCCTGTACCAGTCGTAGACGCTTTCGGTTCGACGGGTCTAAGACAGTCCTCCTACTGTCAGTCCATCTTCATCTTGTCCTTGTTCCAGTCTTGTCCAAAGTCTTGTCCTTGTCCGAAGTCTTGTCTGAAGTCTTGTCCGCAGATAAATCCTTGTCCTTGTCTGAGCACTTGGTCGCGATCTTGAAAAACTCGTCGATTCCAGACTGTCTACTCTTCTTCCTACCCGGTACCTGTGGCAAAGAGGTCACCATAACCGGCGCCGAAAAGCTAGTTGGTGGGTGTGATAGCGACTCAACTAACTTCTCCCTTTTCGGTACGCTCCCAGGCGTCGAAACTCTCCCGCTCCCTACTTGATCTCCCCTTGCAGGTCCAAACTATGATCCGACTTTGTCCCTCCGCGTCTCGGACTTGTGTCCTTCTCTAGCGCTCGTGTCAACCTACTAGCTGCCTCGGAGTCGTTCGGACTATCGGGCAGAGGTAGGGCATCCCTCTTCACAGACTTCTTCTTCACTCCCTGTACTTCTGCTTTGTGGGTCGACACATCATCCAATCCGAGAACCATCCGGATCAGAGAAAGGCTCCACGTCATACTCCTCACCCAATGTGAGCCTCTCTCTGATCCTTCGGACCAAGGCCAATCTTTCTTTCATATATCTCCGGCATTTAAAGAGGAAGTGCTCTAGGGTCTCCTTCTCGCACTCTCCACAGCAAGGACACTTGCACCCTTCTGGCCCCTCTAGCTTAGGGTAGCGCGTCTCCACACAACACCAGCTCCCACAGCGCATTTCCAGGATTACCTGACACCCTCTAGCCAACTCCGGATGCCTGAACCACAAGTCCAGGTAGCGCCGGTTGATGGCTCGTCCTCTTGTCAAGTACGTCCTCAGAAACTGCGCATCGCTCTCCTGCAGCTGGCGTATCCAAAGGCGTGGAATCATCCTCCGTACCAGATCTCTGGCCGAAAAAGGATTTCCGTTTCGTGGCTCTCCACCCCACATCTCGAATGCCATCTGGACATGGCACTTCCGCCTCTCATCTAGCCACCGCGCCGGAACCTCCTTACCGCATGCCAGGTGATCATCGATGATCCCTCTACCTACCGTCTGCAGCACTTCCTGTGCTATCCTCTCCGTCGTCTTCAGGTAGGTGTTCTTCGTTGACCACCATTCCAGCCTACTATCTATGAGATCGCCCAACGTGCGACTCAACCACCTCCCCTTCCACATGCATCGCAATCGCTTTGACACCAGAATAGGATACACCGGAGGCATATCCAACTCCAGTTCCAACGATGGAATGCACGTGGAAAACTTCCCGGTGGCTTGTAGGATGTAATTGAGACCTCTGTTTAGCACTCTTTGTACACTCCTTGCCTCATCCTTGTTTCCGCCCCATACTTCTGCTCCATAGAGCCCAGAGGTCAGCACTACACTCTGAAGTACTTTGACTCTTAACTGTGCCGGAATTCTGTAGTTGCATAGGAATCGCTTTTGGCTACCTAGGACCATCTCCATCTTCCCAATTCTCGCATCCCTCATATCCGTCCTGTCCAGATTGGGGGTGATCTTCACTCCTAAGTAGGTATATTCCTCAACTACCGCTATCGGTTTTCCTTGGAGAATCCATTCTCTTCCTACATAGTTTGCGTTCTCCTCGGCAGTACCAAATAACATCACACCACATTTGGCATGCCCCACAGACATCTCCCATGTATTTGCCCACTCCGAGACATGATCCAGCAACTTCTGCAATCTGTCTGCCGTCCTCGCGAATACCACGATGTCATCCGCAAACATCAAACCCTCAACCTTGGGTTCCCAAGAGAATAGTCTCTTCTTCGGTTTAGGGAGGATATCGTTAATGAAGATCGAGAACAATATCGGAGATAGTGGACAGCCTTGACGTAGACCTCTCTCTAAGGGTACTTTCGGGGATCGCAATTGACCCACTCGTACGCTTATGTAAGATCGGTCTATACAGTAGCCGTTCGGATAAAGTTGTACGTTTTACCCGATATCCCGTAAGCTCGTAACTTATACAACAGTGCTTCATGGGGGACCGTATCGTACGCCTTCTTAAAATCGATAAAGCATGCAAATGCCTGCAACTCGTCTTCCGGCAGCCTTATCCGATTTTTCACCGCTCGCGCTTCGATAGTCCATCGTTGTATAATCTCGATCAAAGCTCCGACCTGCCCTACACACTCCTGTTCTGGGCGGAAACCCGCCTGGGCATCCGACAGGAAGTGCTCCTTCTCAAAGACGGAGCTGATACGACAAGCTATCACTGCCGCCACGATCTTCACGCACACAGGCATCAAACTGATACCTCTGTAATTGTTCATGTCCGTCAAATCTCCCTTTTTCGGTACCGAAACTACCGTAGAAGTCATCAAGTCCTCTGGTATGTTCCCATGGAAGATGGCATTCAGTACTCTCAGCAATATGTACGCTAATCCTCGATCTCCTCGAGGCCACTTATTTCGCGTTATTGCCTTGTACACTTCTCCTGGAATACCATCTATACCCGAGGCCTTCCCGTTTGCCATCGTCTTCACTACTTCTCGAACCTCCTTCCAGGATATGTCTTTGTTCCAGTACTCTTCGCTCCCGCACATACCCTGGTTTTGAGGCTTGTTCACCTCAAACTTCTCCCAGTATCCGAGATCCTTGCTATGGCCATTTCCCTTTGACCCTAGCTTCCTGTAGTGTTCAGCCCATAAGTCAGCCACTTCGTGCTCATCGGTACACAGCCTACCACTTGCAGGATCCTTTATCACCATCGCCTTCCTACTCTTCTCCTCGTTCAGCTGTTTCCCTATCCATTGCCACAGTCTGCGGCTATCATTCCAGAGTTGGGATTCTATACCGCTATGAATCGCACGTATCTTCTCTTCTTCCTTGTACTGCTTTATGGCTCTCTGGCACTTCTTCATCAGGGCTCTCTCTTCCTGCGATAGTTCCTCTCCTCTGTGTCTCTTCTTCAGTAAATTCCGTCTCTTCTCCGCCAATCTCTTTATCTTCCTCGGAAACGGCTTCTTTACTCTTTTACCAGGTTTGGGCGCTCGGACCATTCCTTTCTGCTCCAGCGAGTCTTTCAATTCCACTAGGAATCGAGACACAGCCTCGCTACTCTCGCCCTCTATCAACCCCTGGTACCGGCTAATGTCAAACTTGGAGTCATCCAAATCATCCTCCAAGCGTCGGAGTACTGCAAATCGGTTCACACTTTTGTACACCGGACCTGAAGTCTTCTGCACAAAACTCAGAGTTGCAGATAATCCATTATGATCTGAGATTTTCGAATCCACTACCGAGACTTGGTTACACTTTGCTTTCCCTCCAATCGAATGTAGAATGTAGTCGATAACGCTTGCACTCCTTCCTCTCTTGAAGGTTACTTCTCCTCTCCCCATTGGAGCTACCTCCACGGGGATCTGCTGGCCTCGAATCCAGTTCTTCACCTCCGAGGGAGTCATGTTGAAGTCTCCCATTACCACTAACTAAATTCACATTCTTCCTATCTCCCGCGTAACCCATTATCTTCTTCTTCAGATCTTCTATCACCACTTCCTTCTTCCCCCCAGCATTCGCTGTAGGGATGTACACGTTGCAGATCACAAGCTTCTTCTCGCCTCGGCCACACCGAATCCAGATCATATTCTCTGTGATCTCGAGCACCTCGGGAAACATGTCTCTCTGAACGATCGTCGCTATTCCCAGGTTTCCTTTCGCCAGCTTCTTCGGCCGGTGTTCGAAAACCACACAGCCCGGAACTTTCCAAACTTCATCACGTTCCGTCCGTTTCGTCTCCTGTAGCGCCAATACGTTCGCACCCACCTCATTCATGTAGTTCAGGATTTCGATCTTCTTCTTCTTCACTGTCCCTACATTATGGGTTGCCACGCCGTACACCAGTCTCCTGTCAAATTGGTATTTCTTCCCCTTTGGTCGCCGGGGATTCTGGAGAAACACTCTCACTCTGAATCCCATATGGTTCCCAAGCACCGAGAAAGGGGTCACAAACTTATCGTTCGTGATTCCCTTCCCAGTCACTTTGAAGAAGCGCTCTTGGCCAATTTTGCGGAGAATTGTCACTCGGACGTCCTGCACTATCGATTCCAGTTCGCACACTTCGACCAACCGGTATATCAACTTGTACACCAGTTTCACGTTGCCCTCTAGCAATCCATAGATTCTCAGGTGTTCGCCCTTCCTCGGTTCACACACTACTTCTTGCGTCGTATCCGAGTCTTTACGGCCTTCCTCGTTTCCTTTCTCTTCCTTCTTCGGTTTTCCTCTTCTACCTCGTCTCGACTTCTTCTTATTCTTCTTCTCCTCTTCTATCTCCGCTACCGTCTCCTTTGCCTTCTTAATGGCTGCCTCTAGATAGCGGTCGTCTTCCAGCGAGGTATTCTCTACCGATATCTCCTTCTTCTTCGCATCTTGCTCTTCCTTCACAGATATCTGCTTCTCTGATTCTTTCTCAGGCTCTTCCGAAAGTTCCTCTTTGCTCGGACCTTCGTTTCTTACCTCCCTCTCCCCTTCCACACATTCCTTCTGGGGAGGAACTACCAAACCATCTGCATCGATGTTTATCCGGTAAGACTCCACAAGTCCGCGGTCTTCCATAGACCAAACCTCAGGACCTTCCGAACCTTCTCGCCATCTCTCAATCTCCTCCTTCTCCACATCACTCTCAGGTTCGCTTTCCTCTGCCTGCGGTAAGCACTTCCTTTCGGGCACTCGGACCATCATATCCTCGTCCCAACTTTGGCTTCGCCTGTGCCACTTCACGTCAGGTCTGTGTACTTCGTCTCCTCTGTTGTGTAATACTTTACTCTCCCCCTCTCTACCGAGGGTCTTCATCGTCATCTCTTCTTGCAAGGATTTCTCCTCCTCCTCCTCCTCCTCACTCTCATCTTGATCCACCTGGACATTCACTTTCACAGGTGTGACCACTCTGCAGTGTGAATTGAGGATAGTATCTCGTCTCGGTGAATGTTCTCGCGTTGAGGCGTTACTATAGTGAGATCTCTCACTCTCGGGGCTCGAGGGTCTCCAGCCACCCAGAGGGCTGCTCTTCCTTTCCTCCACCTCAAGCCATCCATCAACACTATCCGTCACCGAGTTCTCCATCGTGGAGTCACTCCAATATCCATTCTCGTTTTCATCCATCAAGACTTCCAGGTACTCTTCTTTCGGCCAATCCATGGGTGTCGTAGAAGGAGAGGACACTTCACTGCTACTCTCCTCATCCTCCTTCCTGTCCCAATTCTGCCTTCCTTCCTCTGAGTACCTCCTTGTCTCTTCCTCTTTAGGATATTCTTCGACCTCCCTTCCTTCGATACTCTCCTCACTCCATATCCTTCCGGGATTCTCTTGCTCCTTTGTTTCCATGGGGTGTTCCTTGGGTCCCGCTAGACACGTCTTCTCTACCGGGATATGTCCCACTTCCGTTTCTTCTTCCTTGGACATAGGTTTGTCACTCTTCACATCACAGCTTTCTTCTATCGGGTCTGACGGTCTCACTGGCACCTCCATTCTCTCAAGCACCTGGGGCGATTCTGTCTTCTGGGGTCCATTGGTTCCTTTGGTTCCATTGGGCACCTTGGTTCCCTTGGTTCCCTTCGGCTCCTGTAGCCGTACTCTTTGAACCCTCTCTTCGGTCGTCCCTCGTGCTTCCTCTCGGTTCTTCTCTTCCTTCACGGTGCTATCGTCTCCCTTTCTCTCTGCCTGTGATTTCTTCTCCGATGCCTTGGCTTCTAGCTCAACCTCCTTCATTCTCGCCTCTTGCTTCTTTCTTCTTTCTTCTTCTTCTTTCTTGGCTTCCAGAATTGGTTTCAGCTTCTTGTACTCTTCTCTAGCCACTCTTATTCTATATGGTACTGTACCTCGCCTCCTTCTCTCTGTCTTGGATGGTACCATATCTCCTCCAAAAGTGGACATTTCCAACGAATTCCAGTACTCCCATCGCATCCTGCAACTCTTTGAACCCTGTCCTCTCTCTTCCCAAAGATAAGAGAAAGCAGAAAAATCAGTGTTTAATTTCCCAGATGGGAAGGCAAATATACTGTCGGAACGGATTGGGCTCAATTTACTACAAATCGACCCCTCATCCACCAAATCAAGTGGCGTATCCAAATTCGCATTCTTATCCCACATTTCAGAATGAACCTTCTTATACGGCGGGACATTCTTCTGTTGGACCGTATTCGTCCTCTCTGATGAATCGCACTCTCGCTTCCTCTCCCTGTCAGTGCGGGACACCTTCAGGTCTTCTTTGTCACCGCTGGATTGCGTATTCATCGTCTTCTTCCCACTCATACTTAAGCTGGCTTCATTCTTATTCGCGCCCGATTCTTCTTTCACAGCCGCTTCAAAACTATACATTCCTGTCGAATTTGAGTTTCCCAATGTCTTCTTTGCATTCTCTTTCTTATTTCCTCTCTACCACAGAAAGTTGAAAAAATCGAAAAATCGTTTACCATAGGGAGAATCGACATTTTGCTCCGAACTACTTGTGATTACTATACTGCTCTTGCTCTCCTTCTCCTTCTCCTTCTCCTTCTTCTTCTTTACTTCTTCACAGGGCAGCTCATAATCCTTCTTCTCTTCCAGCAAACTCGACTCTACCTTTGTTGAAGGCGAAACCTCTTTTGGTTCAATCGGCTTGACCTCCTCTTCTAAACGCACTCTTTTACTCTCCGTGTGACGCAAAACCACTTCTTCCTTTTCACCTCC
>NW_013171866.1:868224-870417 GCF_000151665.1 Blastocystis hominis
TATACCCAAATTTAAAGATCAATTTGCACGTTAGAATCCACTCGAACCTCCACCAGAGTTTCCCCTGGCTTCGTCCTATTCAGGCATAGTTCACCATCTTTCGGGTCCCACCATCTTTGCTAATACTCGAATCCTTTATCAGAGATGCAAGACCGGTAGTTGTTGCTAGCTCTATCTATACAAAGCTGTCACAACCATTACCTTCATTACGCATTTTAGTTTAACACTAAACTACTCGCAAATATGATAGACTCCTTGGTCCGTGTTTCAAGACGGGACGGAGAAGCAGTTATTAGGAAAGAGGAGGTTCAGTAGCAATGTAACACATTCCACCACCACTAAACAACCACTCCTTTGCATACATTCTTATCATCACAAACATGCAACAATAACAATCCATGCATCATTCAACCACTCCTACGCTTAACCCCTCCACGATTTCAAGTACTATTTCACTCTTTTTTCAAAGTGCTTTTCATCTTTCCCTCACGGTACTTGTTCGCTATCGGTCTCTTGAACATATTTAGCCTTTGATGGAGTTTACCACCAACTTCGAGCTGCAATCCCAAACAACTCGACTCCACGAAGTACTGCTTCACAAGTACAATACACTATGCAAATACAGGGTTTTCACCTTCTATGACTTGACTTTCCAATCCAATTCTCATAGTATACTAATACTAAACAATACTTCTACACTCCACAACTTAACACAATTAAGTGTTAATTCGGATTGGGCTTTTCCCACTTCACTCGCCGTTACTAAGGGAATCATCGTTATTTTCTTTTCCTCTGCTTAGTTAGATGCTTCAATTCAGCAGGTCTTCTTGCTTGATTGGAGATGAAAGATGAGAAGAGGTTATAAGAGAAAGGGAATTAATTGATATTTACCAATTTAACTCCTCAATCAACCACATTCTATTTCAATGGAGGAAAATCGTAGAAAGTCAATCCACCATCAATCATCGTCCATCCTATTACTATAAGTAGACAGACATCCAAGTCAAATCACACTCCAACAAGCATACTCCCAAAGGAAGTGCAATATGCGTTCAAAGATTCAATGACTCACAGACTTCTGCAGTTCGCATTACGTATCGCAGTTCGCTGCGTTCTTCATCGATTCAAGAGCCAAGATATCCATCGTGAAGAGTTATAATAATGAAATAACTCGAAATCAACAACCACAATACATTCACAATTTCCAATGCTATGTAGCAATCACTGCCACAACCCACAACAATACACGATAATGATCCTTCCGCAGGTTCACCTACGGAAACCTTGTTACGACTTCACCTTCCTCTAGATGATAAGATTTACACGACTTCTCTTCAACTATCTACCAGCATGAATCTGATAAATAATTAAAAATCCAAAGTGTTCACCGGATCATCCAATCGGTAGGTGCGACGGGCGGTGTGTACAAAGGGCAGGGACGTAATCAACGCAAGTTGATGACTTGCATTTACTAGGAATTCCTCGTTCATGATGAAAAATTACAAGCATCAATCCCCATCACGAACTATTTTCAAAAGATTTCCCAAGTCTATCGACTCAGATACTCGTTGAATAGTTCAGTGTCGCGCGCGTGCAGCCCAGAACATCTAAGGGCATCACAGACCTGTTATTGCTTCCAGCTTCCCTGTACTCAAACGCACAGTGTCCCTCTAAGCTGATGAAAAAATTACAATGGGGCTAAAAATCCCATTTCATCCAACTAATAGGCGGAAGTCTCGTTCGTTATCGGAATAAACCAGACAAATCACTCCACCAACTAAGAACGGCCATGCACCACCACCCATAGAATCAAGAAAGAGCTATCAATCTGTCAATCCTTCCTATGTCTGGACCTGGTAAGTTTCCCCGTGTTGAGTCAAATTAAGCCGCAGGCTCCACTCCTGGTGGTGCCCTTCCGTCAATTCCTTTAAGTTTCAGCCTTGCGACCATACTCCCCCCGGAACCCAAAGACTTTGATTTCTCATAAGGTACTAATAGACACCATTGGATCATCTACTAACTCCTAGTCGGTATCGGGTTAGGGTTAGGGTTAGGGTTAGGGTTAGGGTTAGGGTTAGGGTTAGGGTTAGGGTTAGGGTTAGGGTTAGGGTTAGGGTTAGAATGAGGGTTAGGGTTAGGGTTAGGGTTAGGGTTAGGGTTAGGAATAGGGTTACTCGAAACTTTTCGAACCAT
>NW_013171867.1:5000-47796 GCF_000151665.1 Blastocystis hominis
AAAGCAAAAAGCGATAAAAGTGAAGGTGTAAAAGTGGTCTGTACTTTTCCAAGAATTCTATTTATGGAAATATTGTACTCGTTGTGTATAATACGCAGATAAGAGTAGAGAACGATTTGGAGATATTTGTTTTCCAAACTGTCTCCCATATTCATTTCATATGCTCTCGGCGTGCCTAAGAGAAGTGTTGGGTCACAACACACCAAGAGAAGGAGCAAAGGAAGTGTATATGGAGAGTGTCAAGAATCTAGATAGAGGACTACGAACCAATCCACAAAGACAACAATCCATGGAGATATCGAGTATTCATGGCCTCCTAACATGCCTGGAATCTCATCACTTTCACTTCACACAAAGTACTGGTATTTCACACAACAAATATCATGAATTGAATTGAATTGAATTGAATTGAATTGATTGGATTAGTTAATCAGGTGTGGGAATTCGTTATTGCTGGGTGAAATCATAACACCCGAAAAACTTGTATTGATGGTGTTGAAACACCTCCAAGAGCACGTGACAAGACGAGTTGAATATTGATTGTACTTGGAGAAGAAGTATACGATTCTTGATGAAGTGTATCCACAAGGAAGACTGGTTTTCCGCAGTTTAGGAAGAATGAGAGGTTAATGAAGAACCGAAGGACGTTAAGGAAGAGTTCGGTGGAGGTGTGTGTGAAAGAACAAGTTGAAAGTACTGAAGATAATCGGTTAAAAGAAGAAGTTGTGCAGATAGGTAGATAAAGAAGAAGAAGAATGGAAGGACTCTTGTAATAAGTTGAGAGAGGACAGTGAGAGAAAACAGTCTGAGATTATCCCAATGAATGCAAAAATGAAGAAAAAGACGATGCATTCTAAAAATCAAAAATCAAAATCAAGAAGGACTGGTACGAAATCTCCCAACCACGACAAAACTCCGATAAAAACGCAATAGAAGAATAGTGAGAACCGTGTGAAGAGACCCGGAGGTGAAAAGGAGGAAGTGGTGTTGCGACACACGGAGAGTAAAAGAGTGCGTTTAGAAGAGGAGGTCAAGCCGATTGAACCAAAAGAGGTTTCGCCTTCAACAAAGGTAGAGTCGAGTTTGCTGGAAGAGAAGAAGGATTGTGAGCTGCCATGTGAAGAAGTGAAGAAGAAGAAGAAGAAGGAGAAAGAGAGCGAGAGCAGTATAGTAATCACAAGTTGTTCGCAGCAAAATGTTGATTCTCCCTATGTGTGGTAAACGATTATTCGATTTTTTCAATTTTGTGTGGTGTAGAGGAAATAAGAAAGAGAATGCAAAGAAGACATTGGGAAACTCAAATTCGACAGGAATGTATAGTATTGAAGTGGCTGTGAAAGAAGAATGGTGTGCGAATAAGAATGAAGCCAGCTTAAGTATGAATGGGAAGAAGACGATGAATAGTGAATATATGAGTGAAGATAGTATGGAAAAGATAGTCAGTGATGACAAAGAAGACCTGAAGGTTTTGTGTAGTGATAACGAGAGGAAACGAGAGTGCGATTCATTAGAAAGGATGAATACGGACCAACAGAAGAATGTCCTGCCGTATAAGAAGGTTCATTCTGAAATGTGGTATAAGAATGCGAATTTGGATACACCACTTGAATTGGTGGATGAGGGGTCGATTTGTAGTAAATTGAGCCCAATTCGATCCGACAGTATATTTGCCATCCCATCTGGGAAATTGAACACCGATTTATGTGCTTTGTCTTATCTTATGGAAGAGAGAGGACATGGTTCAAAGAGTTGCAGGATGCGATGGGAGTACTGGAATTCGTTGAAAATGTCCACTTTTGGAAGAGATATGGTATCATATATGCTGACATGGAAGCATCCTCTAGAAGGAAAGAATGAAAAAAGGAGTCTATAGAGGATCTGGCGCTGTTGTTTACTCCATCCAAGACAGAGAGAAGGAGGTGGGGTAGAGTACCATATAGAATGATTGAGAGTGGTTAGAGAAAAGTACAAGAAGCTGAAATCAATTCTGGAAGCCAAGAAAGAAGAAGAAGAAGAAGGAAGCAAGAGGCGAGAAGGAAGGAGGTTGATCTAGAAGCGAAGGCATCGGATAAGAAATCACAGACAAAGAGAAAGGGAGATAAAGGTACTCGTATTGTTTCTACGACTACTTCGACGACTGCTAATTCGACGTTTTCGACTGCGGATTCTGGTGACGCGTGTCAAGTTTCTACTCATATCGCTGTGGACAGCCGATTTCGCCCATGTCTATTGTGTAAGGACCCGGTGGATGTGAGAGGCTCGCTACGTAGCCGTGGTGATTGCAGTGTTATTCCGAGAGGATCCTTGGAACGAAGGTTTATTGAAGGGATCGATTGTGTAAACTGTGGCGACATTGTTAAGGGTTCGATAAGAAATGGTCATGGTTCTGTGTGTACCTCGTCTGGGGAGAATCGTGGTTGGGAGAGCCTTGGGAAGGAAGAAAGGATTGTGAGAACATCCAGGCACCGCATATTGGTTGTGGGAAGCTTTTTGGGGAGTAGGGTGAGCTGGTCGGTTGTGAGGAACTAGCAAAATTCTTGCAAAGCACTTACTATGATCGGCTTACTCTATATGGTATGTGGCATAAAGGGATAGCAAGCAGATCCCGGAGGTGGGCTAGTGGGAAGAAGTCCAAGGCCGTAAGATATGGATGTAACAGGCGGTGAACAACCCGCTCAAGATATCCTACTGGTTAATGAATTGCTTGCTTGCTTGCTTGCTTGTTTGTTTGTTTGTTTGTTTGTTTGTTTATTAGTTGTGTATGTTTGTTAAACAATCCACATAATTGAATGAATCTATTTGAATCGATTCAAAACAGTCTATAAATGAAGAGAAGATCATTTGATTGTCGGTTTCCATGAAAAGACTGATTGTTGTCACGAATCATCAATCCGATTGATTTGAAATGATTTCTTATTGTAGGTTCTGATTATTGATTAAATCATTTGATAGATCGTTTGGTCCATTGCTTACTACAACTACTATTCTTATTGTTGTTGTTGTGGATGTTGCTGCTGCTATTGTCACTTCTCTCTTTCTCCCCTACCATTCATTCATTGATTCCAAACCATCAAAATCGATAACAATATTCCTTGTCAACAAAAGAAGAAATGGAATCAATGAAAGCAAAGAATCAAGTGTTTCCTTTATGACAATCAATGATCCATTAATCTTTAAATGAATGAATGAGTGAATGAATGATTGATGAAGGAAAACAGAATGAATGAATAATAAGGAAAAACAATATGTGTCATATGATATCGGATACTGGAAGGTAGGGGAGAAAGATGGGATGATGATGATTCAACTTCATTGACACTTCGAAGTAATAATGAATTGATTCGAAATGATTTGCTTTGGATCTTCCAAGTCTAACATCACTAACTTCTGTATAATGGAGTTTCTGTTGTCCTCGTTTTGATGACATTGGAAAGTGGATCTAAATATTGAATAGAGATGGTAAATAGATATTCCAAATCTGTTTCAAAATGTCAATCTACTTGTATCATTGGGGTATGTTCAATCGAAATCGATTCGAGTATTGTTGATAAATAGAATAGAATTGATTTCATATGATTTTCATAGATTTCAATTCCATTTGGTAAGTCTAAGCTTATCTTATCTTATCTTGTTAGGTGATTTGATTTGATTTGATTCATTGTGTTTCATTCGATTCCGTTTGATCATTTGATTTGATTTGATTTGATTTGATTCGTTTAATAGGAACACATTTCGATTGATTATGATTGGAACCATTCTATCTGGTTCATTTTACAATGATCTGTGGAATTTGTATTGTTGTTTCAAACTGATGGCACATGATTGATTCTATGATTGGTTAAATGGATATATCATAATAATAATAATAATAATAATGATAATGATGATGATGATGAATGGAGATCGAAAACTAACCAAATACTACCATTCATTCATTCAATCAATCAATCGATCAATGGATTCAAGAACCTTTCTATTCTTATCAGTATTATTGAGTGTGAATGATGAATTGATTCTTTACGATATTCAACATTCATTTGCATTTTGAATCAGCTATCTTAGATCCAATGATTGATTGATTGATTGATTGATTGAAACAACAATTATAATTCAGTATCATTGTTAAAATGGTAAAGAAGAACATCATATTACTCAGTCAGGATTGATATTTTGATAATTATAGAATCGTGAATTGTGATCAAGAATCGGTTTGAAACAAACAATCAATCAATCAATTAATGGAAATGTTCCTAAACAATGATGAATCACTGAACAAATCAAATCAAATCAAAATCATAGATTTAATGCTTGATTTCCTGGACAAGATCAGCGAGAATGGAAGAAACATCTATGAATCAAATCAAATCAATCAAACTATACTCGAAATTGATTTCGATCGAACATATTGGAATGAATCAGGTAGCTTGACATTTCGAAGATTTGGAATATCTATATACTATCAATATTCAATATTCAGAAATACTTGCCAATGTCACTACACGAGGATAACGGATACTAGAATATGCAGAAGATATTGATGTTAGATTTGGAAGATCTACAAAGCAAATCATAACCAATCAATTCATTATTACTTCGCATTACCAATGAACTTGAATCATCATCATATCTGCCACGAAGGGCAACATAACCGAGTTGAATGGATTGTAATGATGGAAGATCTACATCAATCATTTCATTCGAATTCATTCAATACTTTCAATTATTGTTGATAAGGGAAAAGCGAATGCACGATCACCTAATGTAATGGATTGTAGATTTGGAAGATCTATGCATCATTCAAATACTCAATATCATATCAATACCTCGAATAACAAACGAACTATAACAGAAATTGCCTGAATAACTTCCAATTGTCCCAATTTGAATGGATTGTAATTGTGGTAGATTCTTCAATTCAAAGTCTCCAGCAAAATCACTGAAACTATATTCACCAATTTGAATGGATTCCAATGATTCACAATTCAATATGTGGAATGATTTCGATTCATCATTTCCAAAACCATTCTTTTTCTGAGTAAATGAATTGTTTCCGATTTTGATAGTTTTCAATCGATTCAATCCATCGATTTTGAATGTTTGCACTGATTCAAAACAATCATCGCCGATTTCGATTGATTCCAAATTATACAACAATGAAACATCCCAATCAACCAATACACAATTGTCACTCAGTTTCAAATGTTTCATTCCGATATTCATTGGTTTGCTTCCATTTCCTTCATATTTTTCATCAATATCACATTCAATTCCATTATACCATTCACATTCTATTATTAGTCTTTCTTTGCGATCATACACTTTCCCAATTCCAAATCGCTTATCATCACACCAATATCCTTCATATTCAATACATCCATTATTATGATAACTCGTTCCATATCCAAATCGTTTCCAATTGATTATTATGCCTTTGTACACCAATATTCCATCATCATCATACATTTCACCATATCCAAATGGAATTCCAAACTTGTTTTCTGTCAATACCAATCCTTCAAATCGACTTCCATGATCCAAATCCACTATTCCTTCGACTATAATAATAGATTGTTCTTCATTATATGAAATAGCACTAATTTGATGATTTCCAATCACTTTCAACACTTTCTGCTCATTGAGGACAAATCCTTGATCCATGAATATTCCATTATTGAACAGCAATACTATACATTCTCTATTACTCAATATGAGTGAAATCCAGCCATTTGGTTTCCATTCTTTACCTAAGCATCCCTGCACATTTTGAATAATGGAACTATCAATATGATAGTTACTAATAGCAGAATTGACAAAATCAGCAATGTTTTGCATGGAAATGAAAAGAAATATGGTAAAACGGTTATTTTGGAAACAAGATCTGTTTCATTATTTCTGGATAGAACACACGTTATGGATTATTTGGTATGGCTTTGATATACTGGTGTATTATAAACTAGAATTTTTAAAATAGAACCTCATTTTCTCCACCCATTTCCATTTTTCTTTATTTCGGTACATTTCTATCTATTTATTTATTATTGTGTTATTTTTAGATACTTATAGCTATAATTGTAAATTATTACGCATTTTCATCACCTTTACTCTCTCCTGTTAGAATGGCTGTTCTATTAAGTCTATAATTGATATATGTTCTTCAAAATATATCAATTATGTGGTAGTTAATATTGTTTTGCAACAATCGAACTCACAATAGTAAATACTGTTGGAATGGTTTGATTCGTAATAGAGAGTATGGCAGTAGTATGTAGAATGCAAAATCCATCATTTCTATTTGACAAGTGAGTAGTAGGGGAATGACACATCAGTTGCGCGCGACCTTGGATGTCTTGTTCGGCCAAGCTGTCCAAAGTAAAAACAACATTTCCTTTACAGAGGGGCATTACAAGTCCTTCAATCGGTAATGTCCAAACGCAAGTGTGTGCACGTTGTCGTCCAAGATCCATCGCTTGTTATCCGTGCACGTCATAAGGGTCTTGGTCTGCTCCTTCGTGCTGATATCGAAGGCCTGGTTGTTGATGCGTTTGAAACTGCCTTCGATCACTGCATCTTTCTTCTTCTCTGCCTCAAGAACACGCTTGTACAAATCGATGTTCTTCACGCTCATTCTCTCACCATCGATCACCACGTTGCGAGGAACTCCCTTTGCTGCGTTGTATATCACATGCTTCTCATCATCCAAGCAGTACATCATCGGTCTCAGTCTAACGAACTCCGTGATGCGATGTCCGTTGTGCTCGTCCTTGAAGATCGGACCAGGCAACTTCTTGTTGAAGTTGAGGAACGAGTCCAATGAAGGGAACTTGCTCTTGTCCACTTTATGCTCGTACTAGTTCATGAGTTCACCATAGAAGTAACTCGTGTTATCCAATTCAGAGAAGTCGAACGATTTGTACATATCACACATCTTGTTAACGACTTGTACATCTCACACATTTTGTGAACGATGTTGCCCTTGTCGCTCAGTTGCACAATGAGTAAATCCGTGTCCTGACCCAACAGCTCCACATTATCGAATGCCGTCTTGAGCACGTTGTAGTAGAAATCGTAGATGATGTGCTTGGACATGTCGAGAATGGCAAACCCGATGAAGAACGGTTTCTCCACCTTTCTCAGCGGTGTATTTATCTTGATATCGATCAGATTCTCGGAATACATGGTAGTTCCGGCGATCATGTCGTACCCATGCTTCTGAATGATTGCCTCACGTTCATTCCATGTGTTAGCGAACTTCACTTTCATCCGTTTCAATCCAGTCTCAACGAATTTGCCATAGGTCGAGTTTGCCAACAGCTTGTACAGGTTCTTCTCCACAGTGGTCTTGGACTTCGCTCGTTTCTCACTCAACATGTTCACGTACTCGAAGATGAATGGTGCCTGCTTGAATCGAATGATGTGGTGAATGTGTGTGACACGATATCCCTGTTGAATGCCCAGTTTCAACAGTGAGTAATGCACGAGATACTTTTGACGAGGTACAAGATCGCAGATGAGCTTCGGTGTATTCACCTCTTTCACTTTGTCCACAATGTCGTTCTTCTCAGCGTACTTCTTGATTCCATCAGAGTACATGCCTGCCTTCTGTACGGGGAAGAATGGCAGATCATTGAACTTGTCGTGGAGTTCCACTGGTGCCTCGATGTCACACTCGATGAAGAATCCATTCTTGCCGAACGTCTTGAGTGATTGCACCCATCCATTTGGATCACGATTGATCTTCTCCATCACTTCTCGTCGCTCGGGTACACCCACCAACTCATAAGGCATCATTCGATGCATGGCTCCACCATACAGGTTGTTGGCGTCCAGGTAGTAGATACCTTGGGACGACGTTGCTTGCCCTGTGTTGCTGTGACTGGCGAGGTCGACCTTGGCATGTCGTTTCACGATCTGTGTGATACCTCCTCGCAGGTTCTTCAACAATCGCATGAAGTCATCGATATCATTTGTCTCCATCAATCGAATGCCCTTGCTTTCATAGAATTTACCCATGCGATTCATGAACACTTTCACCAGTTGTTTCTCGGTGAGTCCCTCATTCGCGCTAATGCGCATGATGTACTGAGCCCATTTCCTTGCGAGGGTCATGAGGCTACTCTCACTATGATCGCCCTCCATTGTCACCTTCAAGAAGAGCGAATAGGCCATTTGTGGTGCTGTGATGTAATGCATGGGATCAACACCGAATGCCTTCAGTGTGGTGTTTCGGAAATGCTCGAATGCATCAGCCATGAGAGTCACATCGAGTACATTGTACAATTCGTAGTATTCGCCCCATGTCTTGATATCGAAAGTCTTCCACAGCTTCACCATGTGATCATATTCGTCTTGTGGCATCATCTCACCCTTCATATCATCAATGCATTGCTCACAAGAAGGAATGACGGTATTGTTCATAGTCTCGTACGATTTGATGAGGCTGTAGAACATGGGTTCTTTCCATGTCAACAAATCGATGTATTCGTCACTCCATTGCTTACCTCGAGACTCACAGTACTTGCATAGTTGTTGTTTTGTGTGCACGTACAAATCGAGGTTCCCTCCAAGTGTCTGAGCCACAATGGAACGCAGTGGACTGCTAATGAGCTTCAACGAGTCCTTGAATTGAATGTCATTGTACTCGATCTGCATCTCCTTGTCCTCGGTGTTGGAATGACTTCCAAATCTCCAGGCATTGTGGCGATGAGTTTCATGATGAATGTGAAATCATAGTGCGATCCATTGTGGAAGTAGACTAACAAACGATAGTTCTTCTTGTTGAATGAGAGCTGCAGGTTACATTTGGTGCAACAGGTGCAGATGTACTGCCCTGCTTCGAAGTGGCGTACTTCTCCCTTCCCTGTGGTATATTCACCTGCCACATGTGCGTGATGTCTAACCTTGTCGTCCTCCAGTTTCTTGTGACAGAAGGGACACACGGTTGTTGCACGAAAGTCCTTCTCGACCTTCGATGTGCTCTCCAATGGCAATTCATCGAAGAGATACGTTTTCACTCTCTCGTGCAATTGTGTGAGATAGTCCATGAAAGGACGAAGCTCTTCTTCGCTCTCGTGTGGTACATGGAAGACTCTCAGTTGGCTATCAATGGCTGGAATGCGTGACACGGCTAGACAGGATAACATGATTGGCTTGTGTCTGTTCTTGTCATTAATGGCTGACTCGAAGTCAGCGTACACAACGACCAGTGCTGGCATTTCGTATCTCTGGTTTGTGAATCGTAACCGAGTCTCCTCGTTCGACAACTCGTACTGATCGCTTTCATCGACGAGTTCTTGATGTGCTTGTACTTCAAGGGCATGAACGGCTTTGCAAGATCCGAAGAAGTCGTCACAGAACCTGCACTTCACGTTTCTTGCGAGATGTCTATTCTTCGCATCATTTCGTCGTGTGACACGATGTTTGAAATCGTTCAAGTCCTTGATGTACAAGAAATGCTTGGGAATGCCCTCAGGTAGATTCAGATCGTTCAAGATGCAGAGGGAGAGAGGAGGACATGCTTTTTCCTTGCTTTTGTACACGACATCGCATGTGAATAAATCGAATTGTTCCTTAGTCTTATCGGTGTATCCAGGCAAGAGTGTAACCTAATATGCGTTGAGTGATACTTTCAACAATGCCTCCAATGCGGCGAATTTCTCTTCACTTTGCTCGAAGGACTTGTTATCGCGAATGCCCATTGCTTCCTTCACCTCGTGAATGGTCACTCCGAACACCTTGTTCTTGTCGGGTTGTTTCCACCACTTGTTGTACACGCTTGCATCGTCTATCTTTCGGCTTGCAACAATCTTGTGCCTGCCTTCACTTGCCAGAATGAGACATTGTTGTAGGCATCGGTTGCCATCGTGTTCGGGTTTAGCACTGTACGCCCAATGACGAACAGTGTTGGATGCTTGTGTCCTACATATGTGCGTAGTGGGAACATCTCGACATGGAAGCCGATCCAACCATGGAACACAAATCCACTTCCCTCTGTCTTCTGTTCTTCTACGGCATTTCGGTACCATTTCAGGTAGTCCTCGATCCACTCATCGATACGATCTCGGCGAACGATGCGGAGGTGTCCCAATCGATCATCGGTGAGGTTGAGGATCTTGGAATCTCCATCATGTGTCAACATGAGGTTGTATGCCATGATGGTGACGAAACACTGGTTGTACTCACGCATACCAGTCATGATAAACTTCTTCACGATCTCATTGAACTCCTCGCTTTCATCGAATACGAGGTTGATCGGTTCCACTTCCTCCTCACTCTTTCCATCCGGTAGTCGAACTCACAGTCTCTTGTCATCATCGTTCTTGAGGCGATAGTCCTTCTTGGTGCGCTTCTCATTCATCCATTCCTTGTACATATCTCCTTCCACGGTGTGATAGTACGTGAGTGCATACCCGAGTGACGAGTTGATCACATCACTCAAGCGTCCCTGTGATACTTTGCGATCGAATCGTTCGAATGCCTTATTGCGTCTCATTTCACGCCTCTTCTCCACGGTGTTCAGGTAAGCGGGTAAGTGACGTTGTCGCTTCTGACCGAACTCATGTCCGTTCCACTCGTACAGGTTGTACAGGTTATTCCACGCCTTGCTTCCTACAAACACGTACTTACCCTCGATGGCAGGGTTTGCTACTCGCTTATTCTTTCGTTGTTCTTTCAGTGTTACTTGTTTCATCCCGAATATCTTATTCGATACATAGGCTCTCGAGTCAGGAATGGTCTGATCGGTGAACTTCCAATCGATCATTTAGTATTTGGCTACCAATCGTTTCCAGGTCGGTCCACCGATTTTGATTTGTTTTCCGGTCTCAGGGTTGATATTATAGCCAACGTGATGTGAACTCATTTATATTAGGGTCACAGAGTTTTAAGTGACCATAGTGAAATGGTATGAATTAGTTAAAATGGGAAAATAACATGACCATCCGTGTCGTACTCGAACTCATCGATGTCGACGTACTCGCTATCGCTATCCAAGTCACTGTCAGCGAACATCATGTCAATGTTCGGGTCTTTGTCGTACGCCTCGGCTTATTTTTTGTCATTTTCACCCATTGTCCTTTCACGCGTCTGTAGTTGTCTCGGATCAACTCATTAAATGCTATACCACCAATAATCATGGAGCGATTGGTGAGTGATAACATTCTCGACTTGGGAACGTACTTCGTCGTATCCGGTGGTAATGGTTTGTCGTACAAGCGATTCAATTTCTTGTCGTACTTGAATCCATGCTTGAGAAGGTTCCAGAAGCGAACTCCGTTGATTTGAATTTCTCGTCCTGTATTGGGGTTCAATGTGTGAGTAGGTCTATTCATTTATATATTTATATATATTTATATTTTATCTTTTAACTTCAGTTCATACCTTGATTAAATGAAATACAAGAAAACAGAGAACAACACATGGTCATCCCTGGTACGCACTTGTGAGGACGAGAATATCGAACTCGCCGATATCATCATCCATACCAAGTATCCGATCAATTGTGAGTGTCTATTCGGATTCAGTGTTCGCACCCCACAATCGAATGTGAACTGTGGTTTGATCTTGCACGACTATGATTGCATGGAGATGACGTTGGATGAAACTCGTCCGCCCTTGTTTACCGAGGATGAATGGGAGTATCTATTACCTCAATTGGAATCCAATGGTCTGCTCGGTGTGCCTCTAAATGTGTTTTGGAGGAAATATTACGCCCAGCCTTATATGGTGTCTGTGGAAACTAAGAATCGTGCTGTTTACTTCTTCTCCAACTACTATGTTCGCGTGGTTTACAACGTGGTGGATGATGAAGTGCCTCCCGAGTTGTCCGATCTGTTCATCGATGATGGAGCGTGTCTGAAGGGTGTGTACGTTCGTGCATATCAGCGCCAAACGGAGGCAACTGTGTTGCCCCGGGGAGACATTGTCTCCCCCAAAGTAAATAAGTAAATGTCGTACATCTTCAGCAGCAATGGAAACAATTACACGTTCAAGAAGCTCGATAACATGCTCATCAACATGCCAGAGAGGGACGGTCATCATGTGCTAATTCGAGAAACAGTGGATGGTGTTCCTCAGTATTCGTGGGGCAGTGTTTCATGCATCGTGAAAGCGAACGAAGCATTTGTTTTCGAGTACACACCAGAAACTACCGAATCATTCAATAGCGAATGGGGTGGTGATGGTATGCCGCCTATGCCGTCCGGATCGTACCTGATAACCACGACTGTCATAACGTACCTTCCCGATGACATGTTCAACGATTGCGACTCAATCGAATCGGTGGTTGAAAAGGGTTATCGAGTGCTAGTCACGTTTGACAATACGCCTATCCTAGACAAACCGTACATCGATACATTGAATAGTCTTGTATCTCATACTGGTTATGCTGTTGTAAATGTTGGTACCTCTCCTGTCCTTCGTACGTATTCGAATCTTCCCATCATGCTTCTAGGTGGCGTGAAGAGCATCACGATCGTTTTCTAACACTTGGGCGAGGTTGTTGCTTCTTCTTCTGGCTCCTCGTAATGGGTCGATGTGACCTTGCTGCCTCTCTCAATGCATTGGGTTCCTTTCGACTCTTGGATCGAGTGACAGGCGGTGCTGGTTGTGGTTTACATTTGCTTGCCAGAAGTTCCCAATGATAGCACTTTTGGGTGCGATTGTTTCCATCTTTCACTTCGTACATCAGTGGCATGATGTGATCGTCAATATCAACAACTTCAACCAAGTCCTGAGACCATTTGATCGTCAATGATCGCTTTTCCAGAATGCGAGGTCTTCGTGTCACTCCAACATAATCACCAACATCGAATTGAGGTGTTGTGTCCTTTGCTGTCATGTTGGATGGTTCTGTCTTCTCCATGTACAAGATATCGTTGTTGTTGTTGTTAAGCCAAATGTCATTGGGTGTATATCCGGTGTCTCTGTTCTTCCTTCCATTATGTCTTCGAACTGCACCATCGATCAAATCGAACCATACACCTTTCCATTGATTGATTGAATGGAAGGAAGGAACCATGATGTGTTCCTTGATGTCTCGAATTGTTCGTTCAGCTAGTACTGCCTTATTCGCTGAATCCATGTGATACATGGTGATATCATACTTGTTCAAGATGTTGGTACGAAAGATCGCATTGGTGAACTCGGTACCTCGATCCGAGCAACTAGGCTTTGGTGATTCATCATATGTTTGAATGATATCCTTCATCGCATGAGTGACTTCTGTAGCACTCTTACTCTTCAGACTCCGAGTCATCAGACATTTCGAATATCTATCAATACATACAAGGACATATTTGTATCCACGATTCTTATGGAATCCAGTACTCTTTTGTGATCCCAATACTTCCCGTATCGATTTGTGTTGTTTGGAAGAGAAATCAATAAGATCGATGAAGTATATGTTTCTCTTGAAGCCACTGATGATCATTCGAGTGGCACCTCTTCGTTTTGCTGGTTTCCGTAGTTCCTTGATCCCATTCATAAATGAACCGCTTTATTCAATGGTTGAAAGAGATATGGAAATGGATGAATAAGAGGAAGAAATCACAAACTGGTTATAGACTCGAAATGCAAAGATCGCTGTAGCTATCTATGTGTTTACAACGAAAAGAATGAATCTGAAGATGATTGTGGAAGTGACATCACGATCAGTCCAACAGAGAGTTCAGTGAAATAATGTATTCATAAATAGAAATGAATTACTGGATGACTGAAGAACGACGTAAAATTGTCCGGCGATACATATTCGACATGATCAATTTGTTTGTCGATGATCTAGTGACTGGAATGTATGTTATCTGGATACGACACTTCAGACGGTTTCGTTCTATTCACCCGACTTCGAGAAATTACTTCGGTACATCTGTCACCAGAATAGCTACAGCGTAAAGCATCCAGACTTGAATTATTGGGGAGGTGAGTAGTACAACATCGATGGTCATTGTGTCGAACCGCTCAATGGAAACATCGAAATCAGAATCGATGGTGTAGCCTTTGATCAGCACGAATTCGACGAGTTCATGATAGGATATAAGAAGGCAAACAAGACTATCAAGACCAACAACAAGTTCCATGTACAATTGCCTCCAAAGTAAATTGGCGGGATTGTCTTTTACTTTGGTCTTGTTTCCACCGCTTACAGTTCAACTACGCTCACCTTCAATTGTTGGAAGTAATGTGTAATCGTGGTGTCGCCACTACCAACCACTTCGATAGTCAATGGATTCGTCTTTGTCGGTGTAATCATGGACGAACTACTCACTATTGTGGTAGGTACAGGATTGTTCAATGGAATGTTGATAATGTGTGCTGTGTCTGCACCAATTACTAGGTTCGGTGTGCTTGTGAATACCATCAGCACTTGTTCATAGTTCGAACACCAAATCACCGTATCAATCGTGATCAAGTAGGATGTACCAGCTTTCAATGTGATTGCTTCTGTTCGATTTGTATCAGCCGATGTGAGTGATTCGGATACGATTTCATGACCACTTGTCAAGGTATATTCGAATATCTTACTCAACTTGGTGTCCGGTGGAACGAAGGACGGCACATCACCATTCACTCCCAACATATACATGCCACTGCTCGTCGAGATCGCCAATTTGTTCACTTCATTGTCATTATTGTACACAAGGCAATGTTCCTCGCTCGTACAACCCAGGATGTCTTTGTAGATTACTGAAGGAGTGAGATTGGTGATGATTGGCGACGTACTGCTATTCTCGATCTTGAACGCAGCATAACCTGTCGTGGTCGGAAGTGATAATCCATATGCTTGATCATCCCAATATGTCACGATCTTCTGTGCATCGGATTCAATTCCCAGGATGTCATGGAAGAGACTCTTGGCAGTGATTGTGGCGAAGTCATAATTGTTACTCGAGTCTGTATGAAAGAAGAATGACCCACTCTTGTTCGGCAATACAGGGTCCTTATGATTGCTCGCGGTCGAATTCCAGTTTGCAATCGCATACCTGTTGGACGTGTTGTCGTAGCCCATTGTTCCGAATATCAATGACGCATCGAAGACTTCTAAGGAAGGCATAGTGCCATCCATTGTGAGAACATAGATTCCGCTGGACGGCAAATCGATTCCTCCGAACGCCGAGTTATTCTTGAAGAATGGAATAGCTCCATTGGTTGGAATGGTAATCGATTGTCTATCGCTACCCTTGAAATACGAGTTATCCAAGGAAGTGAAATCTTCACCTGCGACGGACCATGTGTACACATCGCCAGTCTTGGTAAGCACGTAGTTGCCATTGGTCGACGAAAATGCGAACGTGTCGAAAGAGTTGTCCGAGTAGTACTGGATACCATTCGTCATCTCCTTGCGCTTGAATACGCCGTTCTGAAGATATACAAGTTTCTCAGGTGAGTCTGTCATTTACTATGGAGGAGAGAAAACAGTTTTTTCCTCGTAGTAATAAATGGCTACTACAATTCCTCCTGTGCATAACTACGAATCGCAGATTGTGTTCAGCAATCAGTCCAATAACATCAAGTCAACCGATGTGATCAATTGGACGATCGCTCCATCCGGTGATGACGTGTACTTCAATCTCTACAAGTCACGAATGACCTTCAAGCTCAAGATCACCGGGTTGGCAAATAATACGAGCAGTTCATCGAAGGATATCTATGTTCCAGTGAAGAAGAACATGTCAGGCATTGTGAACAACACGAAGGTCACGTACACCTATTGGAATGGTGAGAACTTGACATCCTTGCCTCTGAGTGCAGACAATGAGAACATCGGTCAGATCCGGTCACTCTTGAATGCACTCACGGACAACAAGCACAACAATGTGGTGAACGAAGGACTGAAGGAACTGTCCTACATCTACTACGATGACTGTGACTACGATACAACCGATAAAACCGCACGAACTGCGGCCATCCTGGGTCGACCTTATGGCGGGAAGTTATTCTACAACATGCTCAAGTTCGTACAGCCACCTGGATCGACCACGGCGTACACGACGATCAATGTGAACTTTGCAGACATCTTCGAAGGTTGTTCTCAGGAACGATTCATCAATCTCACGCAAATGGATGCTCAGATCTATCCCACGAACGACGATGCATACTTCTACATCGATGCTGGCAAAATCAATACCGCTACAAGTCCGGACGCTGTTCCATCAGCCACAGATTTCACCGGTGTGTACTTCGACACGTGTACGCTTTGGTATCATAGTTACAAGACGAGTGATGATTCGACCTTCGATCCTGAAGACACTCAGTTGGTGAAGAACCAGATCATGACCAAGACGTTCCGCATTCCTTCTGGCCAGAACTTCATCGATGATCGTGTGCTGGTCAACTTCCCCGTCAAGATGATGTTCATGATGTTCACGGACGACAATGGTGATTTCTCGACACTCAAGGACATTCGATTCAAGCGGATCTCATTGAACATCGCTGGTGAACAGAAGCGTATCATCAATGTGGACAACACGAACACACCTGATGGAATTGATCACACGTTTTTCGAATGGATGGACTATCTTTGCAATAGTCGTTCCGACGAGTACGATACGCTGTTGATGTACAAGACGTGGTTGAATCAGTTCCGAATCTTCGCCTTCCCGTTAGCCGAGTGGTTCCCGATGCGAGCATCGAATCAGATCCAATTCGAAATCGAGTTGGAAGAGGATGTTGCAGCGACGACCCAGATGCACCTCATCATGATCCGTGCCAACACAGTTAATGCCTAAGTGGCACTTAAAGATTTCAAAACGTAAATATAAATAGATATGAGCAACAAGATTCAGGTTTTCGATCTTTCCAATACTTCTGACATCTCTCTCACCAAGGACGGCTTCAGAAACAAGGGTGACTCAGCCAAGTATTTTAGAAGATCACCGATGCTACCATTGTTTTCGTGGGTGACAACTCGAAGTTCACCAGGGACAAGAAACTGTTTAACGATATCACGATCAGTCTTCCAAATGAACAATCGGAGAATCTGCGTGCTTTTCTTGATGCGACTGAAAAGGACAATCTTCCTTATCGTACGAATGATAATGAAGAAACCTTGTTCAAAGTGAAAATGATACCAGATATAAGAATCATGGATAAGGACAGTAAGCCCATTAGAATCAACATAAAGGATGTTCCTTGCATTGCTCTCCGTGATTTCAAGGAAGCCACGGTTGACATCGCGATATCCGGAGTGAGCAAGGAATTCGAAACTGAAGATGGTGGTGTTATTTCTTTCGCAAATCTTACGGCTACTCAGATGAGAGTTATCGATAAGGACAATGAGTGTGACTATGACATCCTGTAAAGGGAGGGAAACAGAGTTTCTCTCCTGACAATCATTTTTCACTTTGGTCACCATGGATGATATAGTAAATAGTGCAACCACAGACAGTCATGGAAGATATTCCATACATTCCCAACATTGATACAACATTGCTCGCCATTAAGAATCGAATAAGACGACTCAACCATCGATGTCCGTATAATAACAAACGATTGACAAGAAGAACAGAGAATACGCTCAATCAAGCCGAAGTAATGCAGGATACCATCAAACAACGGATGGAGAATGAAACCGATGACGAGAAGAGCAAGCAATATGCCAAAATACTGCGAGAACTAGCCGACTACATCCAACCAGAGCAGACCATTGACGAGCAATTGCAGGATCTTCGACAGAACAAGGAAAGCATGGGCATTATGAAGTTCGACTGGGAACTCGATTGTCAGGACACATTCCTCAATCAATTCACGCTCATCATTGCTCCTTCCAAGTCGGGCAAGTCGTTCCTCATCAATCAGTTGTGCTACGAGATACCTCACTCGTTCGACAAGATCTGCTTCTTCATGGGAAAGGTCAGCTATGAAAACAAGTGTCCACAAGTGCTCAAACATGTCGCCAACAAAGCAGGCATCAAAACACAATGGATCAACACGGACGGAGGGGGATCGGAGATTCCCCCGTTCACGGATAGCGAGGACGTCGCGTACAAACAATTGAATGACGATGGATCAAGTGTGGCCATCTACAACGACATCACATATCCGTCCATCTACATCTTCGACGACCTGTACACGAAGCCAAACGATCACTGGGTAGTGAACTTCATGGACACCATGGCTTGCATGAGTCGACATCGAAAGACCAGTTGTTTCATTGCATTCCAAGGATTCACCAAGTTGAGCAACAAGATTCTGGACAACGCCACTCGAATCTTCTTGTACTATGACATCCTTGGACGCGAGGATCTATGGCGCAAAATGAAGATACCACCACCGTCCAATCTATCCGAGGTACTTCGTGATATCCAGATGGGCATGCACACACGATGGTACTACCTGGACGACGATTCGTTGGTCGAGTACGTCCCATACGAACTGAGTAGCAAACAACAGGCAATCAACAAGATGCGATCGAAGTTACCGAAGGCATTGAGTGATGAACGAAAGAGGAAGGAAGTGGAAGAGAAACAACGACAAGTACAGCAACTCGAGCAGGAACTGGGACGCACGAAGTGTATCCCTGGACAACGAAGTTATCCCGATGAACTCGGCAAAGGTATAGCAAGAAGTGAGGAAAAGAAAGACAATAACCGCATGTACAATCTCTTGGACATCAAAGAGGTGGTCCAAATCAAACCACAGGATTATAGCAAATCCATCAACACGAAGGAATTCCAGTTCGTACAGAAACCGAGGGATGGAACGCAGAACTGGGAGGCTCCGAGTGATAGAGTCGTCCCAAAGCAGAAGAAAGGCATGGCGGGACTTTGTCCCGAGGCAAAGGATTGCTTTCCAAGTACGATTTGACATAATCGGGATGACCAAAGTGAAAATGGGTTTATTATTCATATACATCTATATCCTTTGGATAGCCGGGTCAACAGCGTCATGCGTGTACAAGTGAAGGAGTGCCAGGTACCCACAATTGTTGGCAAAAATCGACTGGTATTTCACTTTGATCACACGGAATACACGGTTCGTACCTGCCAGCGGGAAGTCATTCATCTCGCCAAAGCTGTTCTGGTAGTTCAGTGTGCCATCGGGTTCACGGAAGCAAGACACGAAGTGGCCGAGGCTTCCTCCGTCTTCAAAGGGTATCCAGATGATGCAATTCGCTGGTTCTTTATACTGCTTTATGAGAGGAATATACTTGTCCAATTCCATCACATCGAAGTCGGGGATCTCGAGTTGCTTGGCCAGTTTTCGGACTTCATCGAAAGTCATTAGTTCAGCATCCACATTTATGTATCCGTGTATGTAGAGCTTACCTAGTACACTCTCCTTCGAATTACTGACTTGTGTATCTTGTTCTCGTTCTGTGAAAGGGCTGTGAGGATGCGATTCTTGTTTTTCGTCACGACTAGAGTTGCCATCACTTCATCCGAGAAATCGGAGAGGTCATAGTCTGCACCGGATGCCTTTGCGTCCTTACCTTGGAGTCTATTGGCGACATCGGTTATCCCTTCTTTTGTCATGTTGCCTACTACATTCGCTCTGTTTCACAGTATCCGATCCTGTCTTCTGGGATACATAGTTCACACCCTTGTTGATCGCGTTATTCGCGGCATTCGTGCCAGCATTTACCAGGATATCGATGATGGGTTTCAACTTGTCTGCATTGTTGTCGTACCAACCTTTGATCTTGTTCCAGGCATTCTTGAAGAACGTGCCAACACGACTTGAACCAGCGTACATTGCTCCACCTCGAACTTCGATGTTTTTACTTTGTCGTTCAATGGCTTTCATGGTCTTCAACACATCGTCGTAATCGGATGGGTTGATTCCATTGAGGAACACAGCAGAAACACCACCGAATTTGAGGGCGACACCTTTGTCACCGGTTTTCATTAATGCCTTAAGGCTTGAAATGATCTGTGGAGCCATCCGGATCAGTGAAGGAATCACCGTTGCAGCAATGGTTCCGAGTACACCTCCTTTTTTAAACTGTTAGCTCGTTCATCAATTGCACTTCATTGAATGCCAGGGCGCCACCGAATTTACAATTGTCGCCTGTAGCCGACTTTGTAGTCCCGAATGCCACTGCTTCACCTTGGTTGACATTGGTCGACATGGCAATCGCGTCGGCACTTTTCGTTGGAGTTTGCTTTGGAGTTCGTTTCTTTCTCTTGCTGGAAACCGGAGCGTTTACTGGCGTCTCTAGTTCCTTGTGCAAATATAATTATATGCGTCTGTCCACGATCGTTCCACTATCCTGTTCTCAGAAATCGGGTTCGCCATAGAAAGCAGATATGTCAACAGTGAATGGAATTGCCATTTATGCCTACAAAGTGAAAAGAAGATCAAAGATATATTCATTAGCCATTGAACCCTTGTGTAATGAACATATCCTTGATCGTGTTGTACGTATTTTGCAGATATCGCTTGAATTGTTGATCTACATTGACAGCAAACCGTTTGATCTTGTTTTTCATGTAGTCCAAATAATCAGGAGTTAGATCCTTACTATTAGCTACTCGTATGAAGAAACTCATCAGTTCGGGGTCTTCATTTCGATCACGATAAGCCCTGAAAAGACGTGAGAATCCAAGGTCATTTGCAAATTGAGCGAAAACAGGATTGTTGAAATTGCGAGCAAGCAAACTTGAGAAAGCAATGAAATCTTCGCGAGTATCATCGCTTTCCCAACTATCCTTGGTGGAATTAGAATCTTTACTTTCATACGCGTCAATCAAGGCTGCAGCTCGATTCACTTGATCGATTGCTTGAGGTGTGAAACTAGCATTTACACTTTCAGGTTGACGGTCGTTCAGTACAATCACAGGTTGAATTTGTGGCTGATTCCGGAAATATTCATATGATTGCCAAATGGCATCCATTAAGTTCTGGATTCCTCTCACATTCTGCTGATACAATTGTTGATATAATTGTTCCCGGGACAGCTGAGTATCAGCAAAATGATTACTCATTGTAGTAAGCAGCTGACCAGTTTGAGCATATCCATCAACAACTGCATTACCAATATTTGTTAATAGGTTGTTAGTTTGAGTCTGTCCGTCAGCAAGTTGGCTACTCATGGAATTGAATCAATTTGTCAGCAGATAAGCAGTTTTAGTCTGATTATCAGTGAGTTGATTAACAATTGCACCCGTAGAATCTGTGATTAACTTGGTTGTTTGAGCTTGTCCTTGTTCATATTGGTTACCCAGAGCGTCCGTGTCATCGAATAATTGCTGCCTAGTTGCCTTTCCCTCTTCTGCAACCGCATTACCAAGAGCTATCAGATTCTGATTCGTAATCTGCAATTCATTGGACACGTTTTGAATCAGAGGTGTGAATGTATTGAATGATTCAACCAACCGTTTGTTGATTTCATCATATGCTTTTGCCAACTCAGCAGATACAAATTGCTGAATGAAGCTGTTTCGCTCTAGCCATTGTTTCAAGAAATCATTGTACTGCGCCTTCATGAACTCTGTCAATCCATCGATTCGCATTTTACTTTGTTTTGGAATCAATGCTTGGATATCAGCAATTGCAGGAGGATCAGGTTTGTTTTCAATTCCTTGGAGACGAGCTTCGACTCCTTGCAGATATCTATTACTCTCCTCAATCACAGCCTTCTGTTGATTTACCAAGTCACCAATTTTCTGGATCAATGATTCATTTCCTGTCGCAATATTTTTTGCCACTTCAGCATACTTATCACTCAACGACTTGATTCCATCGTTCGTATTTGTCAATTTTGTTTGTACACCTTCCAACAATTCTAACATCTTAGGATAACCCTTGTCCTTATCTTCCAGGAAATTGATTCGTTGTGCTACATAAGCTATTGCATTATAAATATTGCCAAGGTTCACCTGGATATCAAAGCTGTTCATCACAGTAATCACTTCATTCAACTTGTTGATAATGGACGTCACATCCATCTGTTGTACGATCTGATTCGTCACATTCAGAGGTTGTTGTTCAGGTTTGATCAACCACCGATCACGTTCAACGCGACCTTCAGCTACCAAATCTCTATATTTCGTACTACCTCGTTTCGTAGTGTGTGTCACACCTCTTTTATATGCCGTAGTATTATCGTCATTCCACAGCAGGACATCTCGATCTGGATCACCTTGTTCTGTCACATCGTCTCGCAAGCCAGCAAAATCATTATGAATTATTGCACTCTGTTGAGCAAATGTGTTGATACTATCTCCCATCTGTTGAGCTGCACCCGTTATGGCATCAGCAGCATTCTTCATTTCGTTGATGCTGGCTCCAAGATCACCAGGCAAATTCACGATTTGTAATTCGCCAACCTGTGATCTCTGGTAGCGGATACGATAGGGTGATACTGGCTCATATCCAAATGGATTATCAAAGATAGCTCGTTTCTCCATGTCAGACAACTTGTGATTCACAGACTGGACAATGATCTTGTTGAATTGTCTGCCAATTTTAGCATTGTAGACCACATTGTCCTCGAATGAGTACAACAGTACGTTCTCATCATCAATTCGCTGCATTTGATATCCACGCATGTCAGAGACGGATACACGACGACGTTCAGCGGGTGAGAGATTCATGTACGAATCAAACAAGGTTCGCTTCTGTCGCCATTGTTCGCTCCTCATTCGTTGTTGATTGAATTCACTTTCAACGACTTTATCGAAATATCGATTCAACATCTTGTCCATCATGTTTCTCGATTTCACTTTGTGTGGTTTGAATCGAATGATTGGAATTGTAGCAACGTATTCATCCATTTACTATGGGAGGAACAATGTGGGGCGACTTTGCCGTCTCCCCTACTTTACTTTGGTGTAACAAGATATCGTGAATGAGATGTAGACATTCGAATTCAAGGAGATCGGACGGTCATTCGCATCTGTCAGCACCCAATCAATGTAGTCCAGGTTCGATTGTTCAATCACATCGATCGATAGGTTGTCCCAGGTGATCATGTTGTTCAGTCCCATCGATACATGAATCAGGTTATCGATCAGCGGACTCTTCAGACCGAATGTTTGAGCATTGATACTACTGTAGACTCGGATCACACTCATGCCATTCGTGATGTCGTAGGGTTCACTCGCTACCATTCCTGCCTCAACGATACCTTCCAACTTGAGGATACTCGTGTAATCAGGTGCGCCACTAAGGTCAACAGCGGTCGCCACATCACTGTTCAAGTATGCTCGGTTAACATCGTCTACCTGGATGGAATCGGCTATCGCACGGCATAACTCGGTAATCGAGTAGTAGCCAGGACCGACGTTGTACACCATTTCAAACCCTGACAGCATTTGAACCTTCACGACATTCATTGCACGAATGTTCCAGAGAGAAGTGGTATCGATCTTGCATGTAATCGAAGTGATCTTGTACACAAGGTCACGAGGCATGATCACTGTGTTGAACGTTTCATGGTATCGTTCGTTGTTCTTCGGAATTACTGTATTGTGGTTAATCACACTTACCGGTAGTGCACGATTATGACTCATTTACTTTGGAGAACATGGAAGTGAGTGCACACTGTAATCGGCATTGGCAGGGCAATCGTTGCACCGGTCTTATCGGTCAACGAGAATGACCATTTGCGACTTTTGGGTACCACGACGTTCATGTATGCATTCTCCGTGTACTCCTCGTTCAATACAACCAACGGAGACTGTCGTCGTTCTTGCATGTTGTTCACTCGATCAAGGACAAGGCAGGTGCCAGGCGATTCTCCCTTCATCGATATCCGATCGATTACCATGTCGCTTTTGATGAGATTGTTACTCGTGAATTCATGTTCGTACGTTCGAGCAATGTTGAACACTAGATTCATTTATTATTTCCTCCTGAAACGGTGAATCCGATTAGCAGGTACACGTTCCCAATGAACGATAGCGGGTCACCATTTTCGTCCTTCAATTCGTACACGATGCGATCAAGCAATTCAGAACATAGTACCAACATGCGATTCTTGTAGAAGTAATTCTTGTACAAGCTGTCCATCGGGACATTCGCAAGCAGTGGTATCGTCTTGCTTTTCACGATGTTGCAATACAGCTGTATGTTCGATAGACCGTTCGTGATATCGACAGGATACTCGGCAACCATTGGGCCATAGTTGGCATAGTACACACCATCATCGAAAGGGATACGCCATGTATGCGATTGCGATCCTGAAGCGGGAACAATGGTTCCCAGGTTGCCACTCAACGAGAACACGTAGTCAGCGTAAATGTAGTACCCATCTGTCTCAGCTTTCCATCGTATGTTCAGTGCAGCCGAGTCAAAACACTGGTTCATGTGCCATATCATGTCAGCCTGTGTCAGTCGTGATGGTATGGTCCACGTGTGGTTCACCGTGTCATCCGTGTACGTAATGACTGTCTCAGCAGCACTATCGTCCAGTGTCATCATTCCGTACGGGAAGCGAATCGTCGTGTTAGCCGTGTACGACTCAGATTGTTCCCAGTCAACGAAGGTAGCCAATGATGGAACAACAACTTCATCATTCCTCACATACGTAACACGTGTCGGTTGTATGAATTCGATCGACACAGCACGATCGGAATACGTACTACCTTTGATCATATTCGTCACATTCAGTCCATCGATGTTTGCCATCGCAAACTCGTAAGGTGATGTCAACTCGGGCATTCTGATGTAGTAATTGCGATAAAACTCGAAATAACAAGACAGATACACACCACCTGGTTCAGCATATGGTCCGGGTATAATCTTGAAACATGGATTATCACAAAACAATATGAATCGTGGTTCTGTACCATTTCGACATCCCATTCGTACTCGACCACCATTATCTGCAATGACATATACCAAGTACCCTCCGAGAGACGCATCTACATATATCTTATTGATCACATTAGCGATCATATTCACGATATCAATAGCGCTATAATGACCTCGTTGGATTGTGAGAGGTCTTTCGCCATATCCACGTATTCCAAGTATAAAATTCGTCGTATCGATAAACACTTTCGTGTGATATATACTATCCTTGGAATACCAAGGTCCGATCGAAGAACCATTCGATGACACCAAGTCACCTGTATTTTCCGATGTGATATGCAATTCCAATTCTGGTGCATAGTCCTTCGCAGTCCATGACATGCTTTCCCTATTGTCATTCACCGTCCACGCAATCGCATTCTGGTGAGATGGAGGTAGTTCCATAGCACTCGCATATCGAGCATTGAGTTCATTAAAACATGTGGTTGTAAGAGTATTCATCTTGATCGGGGTAGACGTATCGTCCGTTATGTAGAATTCACCACTATCGAGTACTGAACCATCAGCTAAACGCATTGTGTATGTCGCGAGAGGCTTTAGCAGGAACCGATTATCAGTCGTACGCATTTTCCAGTCATACGCAATAAAGGTGTTTGATCCTATATACGCATGACCACCAATACCTTGATCATTCGTCATATCAGGTGGTGAATCGCTTTCAGGGTTGAACGAAGCTTCCACTGGTCGTTCGATGCACAGGTTCTGCACAGATGGAGACAGCTTGAACCATGGAGTCCAACCAAAACCATCGATCGTCGTGTCAACACTGGATCGATTGAAATACCATCCGTCTGCTTGGACATTGAAGCGAACATGATCATCCTCGATCGTCATTGATACGAGAGGAAGCACTTTCACCATCTCAGCACCGACAGCCTCGATGAACTCGGAGAACGTGTAGTAACCGACAGGCAATGTCAACATGTGCGAGACAGTGCCATCAGTAACAACCACGTGATTACACGAGGAAGACATGTAGTAGCGCTTCGGGTTATCCACTCCTTTCACCAAGATGTCCGATTCGAAACCAAGGATTGACCTGATCTCTGGTGCATTCGTGAAATCAATCATGTAGAAGTGATCTACCGTGATGTGGAACGCATTCTCACCGCTATACACCAATTCGAACAGGGCATCACTTGCATTCAGCTTTGCAATGATCGTTTCGATGTCGTATGCACCGCGTGGTATCGCGATCTCTTGAATCGTAGTGCCAGCATTGATTAGCACCACTTGATCAGTCGGCACGTTGTGCAACACGAAGTCCGTATACAACGACACAGACGAGATGTAGCACTGGTCGAACGAGAGAGGATTGTCCAGCTTCACTTCCTTCTTGGTGGTATTACCGAACACTTCGATCATGGAGAACTGGTTTGCAGAGGCAATCGATGAAGGCACTTCCTCCATCACGTCCTCAATCGTCAACTGGAGTTCGAATTCGCCGTTCAGTCGCATCATCTTGCCATCCATATCGCGGAACACGAACATCAATTGATCAAACCGAGTGATCATTGGAATGCACACGTCTTCCACACTTCGCACGTAGTCAACCGTTGGATCGTCAATGATCATCGTGGTGAGCAGGTTGTTGTTCTGGTTCGCAATCTTCAGGTCCGATGATCGCACGATCGTCGAGTAGACCTGGATCACTTGTCGATTTCGCGTGATATCAATCACGTTCGATCCACTGAACGAAGCAGGTAGAATGACCGTTCGTCCATCGAAGCCGAGGATCTCACGAATGTCAGGTGCATCTGTGAAATCAATTGTGTGTGTGGAGACTGAATCCAGATACAACCGAACGACGAGGCATTCGTGGATATCGAGAATGTGGTATCGGTCATGGTATTGAGCAAGGCAATGATCTCACTGATCGTGTAATAACCAGCAGGGATCGTCACAGTCTCATCATTGCTGTTAGTAATCACATTCGTCGTGTCCACATTGTTGAACATAGCCTGGGCATCCTTGGGTCGAAACAGGACAGTCATGGAAGTGATGTAAGGATTCTTGTACTTGTAGGGGTTGATCCAAGTGAATGAGCCGTTGGTAGGTGAGCCTTGAATAAGCATGGAGTAGTGCATGGTCTTTCTCTCTTTACCATAATATAAAGGGCAGACAATTACCACATTGGCAGAAAAATGGCCGAAAAGGTTTTCGCTCATTATACGTCATGGCTATCGAGGCAGCCAAACAGGCTAAATTTAATTTTCGACCTTTGTTTCTTATGAAAGCCAAAATAGTCAAGTTGTCAAAGTCACCTCTCAGACCCCGACTTTAGGGCATTTTTCGTCATGGATTTGAGGTGAAAAGGCGTGAAAACAGCAGAAAATGGCAGAAAATGGTCGAAAATGCGATTTCGCCATATATTCGTCATTTCTATACTACTCATGAATATTTAACAATGAATATCGATAAGAAGCATACCAAAATGCGTGATTGTACATCCATTGTGTTTCAAGTCGAGAACATAGCTCCAGCTTGTAATTCCATTTAATAGGCATAATGAAAATTCATCATATAACTCAATCTACTGTGTGAATAAGACAATTATGGTAGGATTTACAAAATGACAAAATCTGTCCACTCTTTACTTCTACTATTCCTATTATTGTTCAAATCATAATATTACATTAGTATTAAGAAAATAATGTGCAATGAAACAATAATAATGACGGAAAGAAAATTATACTGGAATCAAATAGAGAAGAGTTACGTTTCATTTTGGTGTTTGTTCCATATTATCATTATTTATGGAACTATCTACAGATTCTGGAATTCAATCATGTTGTATTATCGAAATAAAACCATTGGAAGTGTCTCGTTACCTGGGAAAGGAATCTGGATTTGAGGTTGATATTTGGAATTGGTGTATCACCAATCAATTCCCTATTAGTACTATAGATAAGATTGATAGTGAGAATGTGATTCTGAACATTGGTTCTCCACATCAAGGTTACACTATTCAAACGAAGATGAAAGATGGAAAATTGAATGGGAAAGCTATTATCAAAACAATAAACAATACGATAATAGCAGAATTCGAATATCAAAGTAATGAGATAAAAGGACAATGTAAATTGTATTATGATTCAGGTGAATTATATTTTGAAGGGAATCTTGAAGATGGATATCGTCAAGGACTAGGAATAGAGTATGATAAGAATGGGAATGTGATATTTGAAGGTAGGTATGAGAAAGGATGTCGAGACAATCATTGTGAAAGAATGAATGGAATGGAAGGTTATTGGAAAGAATTGGATGGGAATGGAAATGTGATTTCGATTTGTCAAAAGAATGAAAAAGGAATGAATGAAGGATTGTGCTACTATTTTGAATCAGGATTACTGGATCGAGTCAGTATTTGGGAAAACAATGAAGAAATATCGATTTTATATCGATTTGAAAATGATGAAATGATAGAATACAAAGATGGTGTAAAGTGGTTTGAAGGATACTATGAAGGTTCAATTGATAAAGGATTTTCTCGACAATGTGGAAAGGAATATGATGAAGAAGGCCAGAATATGATTTATGAAGGTGAATTTCTGAATGGAAAACGACATGGATTAGGAACATCTTTTAAAAACAATGAAATAGAATATGAAGGAGAATGGGTGAAAGGAATACCAAAATCAAAGTATATACTGTTATTTGCAGTAATTCCAATGATATTCGGGCTATGTATTGTTGTATTGACATTCATTTTACCATTACCAACATTCTTGCAGTGGTTAATAATGTTAGCAGTAATCACTTGTGGATTAATATTCCTTGATTATATTTGGAAGAATATAAGTGAAGGAATGATAACTAAGGACTTTTATCCTAGAGTGTATAGTAAGAAATATGAATATGAATATGAGAGGGAGCATGTCATATTTGCAGATGAATGCTATTCCAGAGTGAAAACATTCAAAATCGATGGATTGAATCGATTGAAAACCATCAAAATCGGAAACTTCGTTTACTCAGAGAAAGAATGATTGGGGATATGACGAATCGAAATCATTCCACATATTGAATTGTGAAACATTGGAATCCATTCAAATTGGTCAATTCAGTTTCAGTGATTTTGGAGGCGACTTTGAATTGAAGAATCTACCACAATTACAATCCATTCAAATTGGTACAATTGGAAGTGATTCGTTCAATTTCTATTTTAGTTCATTTGTGATTTGAGGTATTGATATGATATTGAGTATTTGAATGATGTATAGATCTTCCAAATCTACAATCCATTACATTAGGTGATTATGCATTCCGTGCTCCCTTCTCAACAATAATTGAAAGTATTGAATGAATTCGAATGAAATGATTGATGTAGATCTTCCATCATTACAATCTATTCAACTCGGTAGATGTGCACTTCAAGGAAGATGGGATGATTCAAGTTTATTGACACTTCGAAGTAATAATGAATTGATTGGTTATGATTTGTTTTGTAGATCTTCCAAATCTAACATCAATAACTTCTGCATATTCTAGTATCCGTTATCCTCGTGTAGTGACATTAGAAAGTATTTCTGAATATTGAATATTGATAGTATTTAGATATTCCAAATCTTCGAAATGTCAAACTACCTGGTTCATTCGATGAAGTTCGATCGAAATCAATTTCGAGTATAGTTTGATTGATTTGATTTGATCCATAGATGTTTCTTCCATTCTCGCTAATCTTGTCCACGAAATCGATGAGTAAATCTATAATTTTGATTTGATTTGATTAGTTCAGTGATTCGTCATTGTTTAGGAACATTTCCATTGATTGATTGATTGATTGTTTGTTTCAAACCGATTCTTGATCACAATTCATGATTCTATAATTATCAAAATATCAATCCTGCCTGATTATTATGATGTTCTTCTTTACCATTTTAACAATGATACTCAATTATGATTGTTGTTTCTATCAATCAATCAATCATTGTTTTCGATCATTATTATAATCATTATTATTATTACCAATGACCCAATGATCACATATTGAACATTCACAAATGATGGTTTGAATAGGTTTGAACTAGGATTTGTTCAATATTGATAGGAAACTGCTTGCTTCGAATAATCATTATCATTATCATTATCATGAATAATAAGATTGGATTTGATAGTGACACAATGGAATGGTTGGAATCGATTGATATTGGATGATTATTCACATTTGTGAATCCATTGTTAAATCGGTAGATAATACAATACAATACAATGCAATACAATAGAATGATTGATATTGAATTAGGATATTGATTTTGACTTATTGAATAGGAATAGATCACTGTATACATAGAATAGAATAGAATAGAATCAAATAGAGGTGAAATGGATAAAACAAGGCAATGAAACTACAATAGAATAGAATAAAATCCGATTGAATAGCATTGGAAATCATATTGGATTCACCATTCAATCAATCCAACTATCATTTCTTTGTTTGTTTGTTTGTTTATCAATGAGTCACAAAACATGGATTTATCAATTTGATAATAATGGAATCAAATCGGATGTGTTTGATACTTGATAGTTGTAGTTCGTAGTAATATCAATCGTGGTTTCACAATTCGATATTTGGATGGAATGTCGTATTCTTCAATATCACACTAACCATTCACTCGCTCACTCAATCAATCAATGGATGAAAGAGAGCTGATTCAAAATGCAAATGAATGTTGAATATCGTAAAGAATCAATTCATCATTCACACTCAATAATACTGATAAGAATAGAAAGGCTATTCAATCCATTGATCGATTGATTGAATGATTGAATGAATGGTGTGTATTTGGTTAGTTTTCGATTTCCATTTATCATTATCATTATGATTGTATCATCATCCACATTATTCATCGGTCTATTTCAGCATATTGAATACCATTAGATCACTTTGGTATTGTTGATCATGAATAGAATGATTGGATAGGATCGATCAATAAGAATCAGAATCAGATTGATGATGAGTATTCAACCATCAATCCTCGTGATTATTATTATTAGTAGTAGTATTTGTTTTTGTATTTGTTCGATTATCAATGATATAGAATCGATCGAATGATTCATTGATAGCGATCCAATCGACTGATAGAATTATACAATTGATTCGATCGAATCCAAATGGAACAATCACTCAAACACATTTTAGTCTCAATGATTGTTTTGCAATTGAATCGATCGAGATTCATGAAATCATTATGTTCGATCATTGGTTTAGCTGGAATCTATCATTGTACTGTATTGCATAACAATACTCTTCTTTCTTTCTTTCTGTCATTATCATCATTATTATCATTATTATTATTATTATTATTGATATCATTCAAATCATTGAATCCCATTCGAACAAGTCAATATGGAATCAGCATTTGATAATCACAATACAATAATGAGGCATATTGTGAGAACCATTTGTGTTGTGGTTTGAATATGAGTATTTCGATAATGGCCTTTCTTGGAATCCATTGTTTGATTGTATATTCAATATGCTGTTTGTGATTTAACACCGATGAATGCACAAATCACATATTTCGAATGAATCTTGATCGAACGACTTCAATCGAATCGTTTTGACAAGATTCATTGCACTTAATCCAATTGAATCAATAGGAATCGACACAATCCATATTTGTTTGTTGAGATAGTATTAGTTTGGATAATACTCAATGATTCATTATTCTTTTGTTTTGTTTTCTTTTGTTTTGATATTGCTTATCTATTTTTGATTATTCCATTTTTCATTTGTTGTTGTTGTTCAACTTTTGGAATTCATTGTAGTTCATTTTATTATTTCATTTTCTATTTTGATTTTTAGTTTATTCTTGTTTGTTTTGCTATTCTTTAGTTTTCTCTGTTTCTTATTTTCTTATATTTGTGCATTTTATTCTTCTTCTTTTGTTTTGTTTTGTATTATATGATTCTAATTTGTTTTTAGTTTTTCTTTTTTGTATTTTCTTTTTCTTTATTCCTTTTTTATATTCTAGCTTTCATCTTATTATTATTCACTATCCACCAGACAAATTGGATTGTGTCGATTCTTATTGATTCAATTCTCATAAGGAAATATGTGATTATTTGTTTGGATTGTTCCATGTTTTGTTTTGCTTATTTCTGTTTGTTTTATGTTAATCATCATCATTATCATCATCATTATTATTATTATATATCCATTTTAACCAATCACAGAATCAATCATGTGCCATCAGTTTGAAACAACAATACAAATTCCACAGATCATTGTAAAATGAATCAGATAGAATTGTTCTAATCATTATCAATCGAAATGTGTTCCTATTAAACGAATCAAATCAAATCAAATCAAATCAAATGATCAAACGGAATCGAATGAAACACAATGAATCAAATCAAATCAAATCACCTAACAAGATAAGATAAGATAAGCTTAGACTTACCAAATGGAATTGAAATCTATGAAAATCATATGAAATCAATTCCATTCTATTTATCAACAATACTCGAATCGATTTCGATTGAACATACCCCAATGATACAAGTAGATTGACATTTTGAAACAGATTTGGAATATCTATTTACCATCTCTATTCAATATTTAGATCCACTTTCCAATGTCATCAAAACGAGGACAACAGAAACTCCATTATACAGAAGTTAGTGATGTTAGACTTGGAAGATCCAAAGCAAATCATAACCAATCAATTCATTATTACTTCGAAGTGTCAATGAAGTTGAATCATCATCATCCCATCTTTCTCCCCTACCTTCCAGTATCCGATATCATATGACACATATTGTTTTTCCTTTTTATTCATTCATTCATTCATTCTGTTTTCCTTCATTACTCACTCACTCATTCATTCATAGATTGATGGATTATTGATTGTCATAAAGGAAACCCTTGATTCTTTGCTTTCATTGATTCCATTTCTTCTTTTGTTGACAAGGAATATTGTTATCGATTTTGATGGTTTGGAATCAATGAATGAATGGTAGGGGAGAAAGAGAGAAGTAGCAATAGCAGCAACAACATCCACAGCAACAACTACAATAGTAGTTGTAGTAAGCAATGGACCAAACTATCTATCAAATGATTTAATCAATAATCAGAACCTACAATAAGAAATCATTTCAAATCAATCCGATTGATGATTCGTGATAACAATCAATCTTTCCATGCAAACCGACAATCAAATGATCTTCTCTTCATTTATATTGAAATCTAAATCGATTCAAATAGATTCATTCAATTATGTGGATTGTTTGACAAACAAACAAACAATTCATTGACCTGCAGGAGATCTTGAGCGGGCCGTTGACCGCCTGTTACGTCCGTACCTTCCGGCCTTGGACTTCTTCCCAGTAGCCGACCTCTTGGGTCTGCTTGCTATCCCTTTGCTCCAAATACCAAAAAGAGTAAGCCGATCATAGTGAGTGCTTTGCAAAAATTTTGCTAGTTCCTCACAACCAACCAACTCACTCTTCTCCCCAAAGAACTTCCCATGACCAATACCTGGTGTCTGGATTTTATCACAATCCTTTCTTCCTTCCCAAGGCTCTCTGAACCATGATATTACCCAGACGAGGTACACAAAGAGAACCAATTCCATGTCCTCTCCTGTAGTAGTCGTAGACGTTTTCGGTTCGACGGGTCCAAGACAGTCCTCCTACTGTCAGTCCATCTTGATCTTGTCCTCGTTCCAGTCTTGTCCAAAGTCTTGTCCTTGTCCGAAGTCTTGTCCTTGTCCGAAGTCTTGTCTGAAGTCTTGTCCGCAGATAAATCCTTGTCCTTGTCTGAGCACTTGGCCGCCATCTTGAAAAACTCGTCGATTCCAGACTGTCTATTCTTCTTCCTACCCGGTACCTGTGGCAAAGAGGTCACCTTAACCGGCGCCGAAAAGCTAGTTGGTGGGTGTGATAGCGACACAACTAACTGTTCCCTCTTAGGTACGCTCCCAGGCGTCGAAACTCTCCCGCTCTCTACTTGATCTCCCCTTGCAGGTCCAACACTAAGATCCGACTTTGTCCCTCCGCGTCTCGGACTTGTGTCCTTCTCTAGCGCTCGTGTCAACCTACTAGCTGCCTCTGAGTCGTTCGGACTATCGGGCAGATGTAGGGCATCCCTCTTCACAGACTTCTTCTTCACTCTCTCTATTTCTGCTTTGTGGGTCGACACATCATCCAATCCGAGAACCATCCGGATCAGAGAAAGGATCCACGTCACACTCCTCACCCAACGTGAGCCTCTCCCTGATCCTTCGGACCAAAGCCAATCTTTCTTTCATATATCTCCGGCATTTAAAGAGGAAGTGCTCTAGGGTCTCCTTCCCGCACTCTCCACAGCAAGGACACTTACACCCTTCTGGCCCCTCTAGCTTAGGGTAGCGCGTCTCCACACAACACCAGCTCCCACAGCGCATTTCCAGGATTACCTGACACCCTCTAGCCAACTCCGGATGCCTGAACCACAGATCCAGGTAGCGCCGGTTGATGGCTCGTCCTCTTGTCAAGTACGTCCTCAGAAACTGCGCAGTGCTCTCCTGCAGCTGGCGTATCCAAAGGCGTGGAATCGCCCTCCGTACCAGATCTCTGGCCGAAAAAGGATTTCCGTTTCGTGGCTCTCCACCCCACATCTCGAATGCCATCTGGACATGGCACTTCCGCCTCTCATCTAGCCACCGCGCCGGAACCTCCTTACCGCATGCCAGGTGATCATCGATGATCCCTCTACCTACCGTCTGCAGCACTTCCTGTGCTATCCTCTCCGTCGTCTTCAGGTAGGTGTTCTTCGTTGACCACCATTCCAGCCTACTATCTATGAGATCGCCCAACGTGCGACTCAACCACCTCCCCTTCCACATGCATCGCAATCGCTTTGACACCAGAATAGGATACACCGGAGGCATATCCAACTCCAGTTCCAACGGTGGGATGCATGCGGAAAACTTCCCGGTGGCTTGTAGGATGTAATTGAGACCTTTGTTTAGCACTTTTTGTACACTGTGTGCCTCCTCCTTGTTTCCGCCCCATACTTCTGCTCCATAGAGCCCGGATGTCAGCACAACACTCTGAAGTTGCACAAACAACAATAGATGGATTTTGGATGATAATACGCACACAGTGGTTTGCGAGCATTACAAATTAAACATAATTCAAAGACGTTAGAAATCACTATAATACCCTTTGGAGTCCGCTGCATTTTCTGCCTCGCTACTTTGTCGGTACGATGAATCGTTCCCCACTACTTGCATCCAAGTGTCACTGACGCCTTTTGTGAGAAAAGCATTGACACTTGCCAATCCTCAGTAGTAAAGGAATGACGCGTTTAATGCGAAATTTGGTTGCTAACCGATGATTGTCGACCTGGCAGCCTAAGAACCATGAGGGCTCAAAGTCAGTTGGTCGATTACAACGACCGATAAAGGGTCATAATTGTCATCACGGTGCAAAAGAGGTCGAACTATCGGCTACTACATTAGTACAAAGCGCATCAATTCTTTACTACGTCCTAATACGATTTCTAATACAACAATACTTCACCATTACCGATCGTTAAACTAACCTAGTTCACTAAGGTACAAATTCAGCTCAAATTCCCTATTTTCCGTTTCATATCCACACAAGACCACTCTAATAATCACACTCATTTCGCTGAAATCGACATGCTTGGAGATCTTACTGGAGGTCACTGAGGATAGGGGGATCGAGAGTGGAAAATGGGATCTTTTGCAGCAGACTACTCTCTCTTCTGTGGAGGGGGTTGATGCAGATCTCATGAAGAGAACAGGGGTGAGGATCGAGGAGTATTTCATTTCATATGTTCTCAGCGTGTTAAAGAGAAGTGTTGGGTCACAACACACCAAGAGAAGGAGCGAAAGAAGGGTATATGGAGAGTACCAAGAATCTAGATAGAGGACTACGAACCAATCCACAAAGACAACAATTCATGGAGATATCGAGTATTCATGGCCTCCTAACATGCCTGGAATCTCATCACTTTCACTTCACATAAAGTACTAGTATTTCACACAACAAATATCATGAATTGAATTGAATTGAATTGATTAGATTAGATTAGTTAATCAGGTGTGGGAGTTCGTTATTGTTGGGTGAAATGATAACACCCGAAAAACTCGTATTGATGATGTTGAAACACCTCCAAGAGCACGTGACAAGACGAGTTGAATATTGATTGTACTTGGAGAAGAAGTATACGATTCTTGATGAAGTGTATCCACAAGGAAGACTGGTTTTCCGCAGCTTAGGAAGAATGAGAGGTTAGAGAAGAGCCGAAGGACGTCAACGAAGAGTTCGGTGGAGGTGTCTGTGAAAAAACCGGTTGAAAGTACTGAAGATAATCGGTTAAAAGAAGAAGTTGTGCAGATAGGTAGATAAAGAAGAAGAAGAATGCAAGGGCTCTTGCAAGAAGTTGAGAGAGGACAGTGAGAGAAAACAGTCTGAGATTATCCCAATAAATGCAAAAATGAAGAAAAAGACGATGCATTCTAAAAATCAAAAATCAAAATCAAGAAGGACTGGTACGAAATCTCCCAACCACGGCAAAACTCCGATAAAAACGCAAGAGAAGAATAGTGAGAACCGTGTGAAGAGACCCGGAGGTGAAAAGGAAGAAGTAGTGTTGCGACACACGGAGAGTAAAAGAGTGCGTTTAGAAGAGGAGGTCAAGCCGATTGAACCAAAAGAGGTTTCGCCTTCATCAAAGGTAGAGTCGAGTTTGTTGGAAGAGAAGAAGGATTGTGAGCTGCCATGTGAAGAAGTGAAGAAGAAGAAGAAGAAGGAGAAAGAGAGCGAGAGCAGTATAGTAATCACAAGTTGTTCGCAGCAAAAGGTTGATTCTCCCTATGTGTAGTAAACGATTATTCGATTTTTTCAATTTTGTGTGGTGTAGAGGAAATAAGAAAGAGAATGCAAAGAAGACATTGGGAAACTCAAATTCGACAGGAATATTGAGTTTTGAAGTGGCTGTGAAAGAAGAATCGTGTGCGAATAAGAATGAAGCCAGCTTAAGTATGAATGGGAAGAAGACGATGAATAGTGAATATATGAGTGAAGATAGTATGGAAAAGATAGTCAGTGATGACAAAGAAGACCTGAAGGTTTTGTGTAGTGATAATGAGAGGAAGCGAGAATGCGATTCATTAGAGAGGACGAATACTGTCCAACAGAAGAATGTCCTGCCGTATAAGAAGGTTCATTCTGAAATGTGGTATAAGAATGCGAATTTGGATACGCCACTTGAATTGGTGGATGAGGGATAGATTTGTAGTAAATTGAGCCCAATTCGATCCGACAGTAAATATGCCTTCCCATCTGGGAAATTGAACACCGATTTATGTGCTCTGTCTCATCTTTGGGAAGAGAGAGGACATGGGTGAGAGAGTTGCAGGATGCGATGGGAGTACTGGAATTCGTTGGAAATGTCCACTTTTGGAAGAGATATGGGACCATCCAAGACAGAGAGAAGGAGGCGAGGTACAGTACCATATAGAATAAGAGTGGTTAGAGAAGAGTACAAGAAGCTGAAACCAATTCTGGAAGCCAAGAAAGAAGAAGAAAGAAGAAAGAAGCAAGAGGCGAGAAGGAAGGAGGTTGATCTAGAAGCAAAGGCATCGGAGAAGAAATCACAGGCAGAGAGAAAGGGAGACGATAGCACCGTGAAGGAAGAGAAGAACCGAGAGGAAGCACGAAAAACGACCGAAGAGAGGGTTCAAAGAGTACGGCTACAGGAGCCGAAGGGAACCAAGGTGCCCAATGGAACCAAAGGAACCAATGGACCCCAGAAGACAGAATCGCCCCAGGTGCTTGAGAGAATGGAGGTGCCAGTGAGACCGTCAGACCCGATAGAAGAAAGCTGTGATGTGAAGAGTGACAAACCTATGTCCAAGGAAGAAGAAACGGAAGTGGGGCATATCCCGGTAGAGAAGACGTGTCTAGCGGGACCCAAGGAACACCCCATGGAAACAAAGGAGCAAGAGAATCCCGGAAGGATATGGAGTGAGAAGAGTATCGAAGGAAGGGAGGTCGAAGAATATCCTAAAGAGGAAGAGACATGGAGGTACTCAGAGGAAGGAAGGCAGAATTGGGACAGGGAGGAAGAGGAGAGTAGCAGTGAAGTGTCCTCTCCTTCTACGACACCCATGGATTGGTCGAAAGAAGAGTACCTGGAAGTCTTGATGGATGAAAACGAGAATGGATATTGGAGTGACTCCACGATGGAGAACTCGGTGACGGATAGTGTTGATGGATGGCTTGAGGTGGAGGAAAGGAAGAACAGCCCTCTGGGTGGCTGGAGATCCTCGAGCCCCGAGAGTGAGAGATCTCACTATAGTAACGCCTCAACGCGAGAACATTCACCGAGACGAGATACTATCCTCAATTCACACTGCAGAGTGGTCACACCTGTGAAAGTGAATGTCCAGGTGGATCAAGAAGAGAGTGAGGAGGAGGAGAAGGAGGAGAAACCCTTGCAAGAAGAGAGGACGATGAAGACCCTCGGTAGAGAGGGAGAGAGTAAAGTATTGCACAACAGAGGAGACGAAGTACACAGACCTGACGTGAAGTGGCACAGGCGAAGCCAAAGTTGGGACGAGGATATGATGGTCCGAGTACCCGAGAGGAAGTACTTACCGCAGGCAGAGGAAAGCGAACCTAAGAGTGATGTAGAGAAGGAGGAGGTTGAGAGATGGCGAGAAGGTTCGGAAGGTCCTGAGGTTTGGTCTATGGAAGATCGCGGACTTGTGGAGTCTTACCGGATAAACATCGATGCAGATGGTTTGGCAGTTCCTCCCCAGAAGGAATGTGTGGAAGGGGAGAGGGAGGTAAGAAACGAAGGTCCGAGCAAAGAGGAACTTTTGGCAGAGCCTGACAAAGAATCAGAGAAGCAGATATCTGTGAAGGAAGAGCAAGATGCGAAGAAGAAGGAGATATCGGTAGAGAATACCTCGCTGGAAGACGACCGCTATCTAGAGGCAGCCATTAAGAAGGCGAAGGAGACGGTAGCGGAGATAGAAGAGGAGAAGAAGAATAAGAAGAAGTCGAGACGAGGTAGAAGAGGAAAACCGAAGAAGGAAGAGAAAGGAAACAAGGAAAGCCGTAAAGACTCGGATACGACGCAGGAAGTAGTGTGTGAACCGAGGAAGGGCGAACACCTGAGAATCTATGGATTGCTAGAGGGCAACGTGAAACTGGTGTACAAGTTGATATACCGGTTGGTGGAAGTGTGCGAACTGGAATCGATAGTGCAGGACGTCCGAGTGACAATTCTCCGCAAAATTGGCCAAGAGCGCTTCTTCAAAGTGACTGGTAAGGGAATCACGAACGATAAGTTTGTGACCCCTTTCTCGGTGCTTGGGAACCATATGGGATTCAGAGTGAGAGTGTTCCTCCAGAATCCCCGGCGACCAAAGGGGAAGAAATACCAATTTGACAGGAGACTGGTGTACGGCGTGGCAACCCACAATGTAGGGACAGTGAAGAAGAAGAAGAAGATCGAAATCCTGAACTACATGAATGAGGTGGGTGCGAACGTATTGGCGCTACAGGAGACGAAACGGACGGAACGTGATGAAGTTTGGAAAGTTCCGGGCTGTGTGGTTTTCGAACACCGGCCGAAGAAGCTGGCGAAAGGAAACCTGGGAACAAACAAATTATAGACCTGCAGGAGATCTTGAGCAGGCTGTTCACCGTCTATTACGTCCGTACCTATATTAGACTTTGACTTCTTCGAGATCTCATATGTACGGAGGATGATTCCACGCCTTTGGATACGCCAGCTGCAGGAGAGCGATGCGCAGTTTCTGAGGACGTACTTGACAAGAGGACGAGCCATCAACCGGCGCTACCTGGACTTGTGGTTCAGGCATCCGGAGTTGGCTAGAGGGTGTCAGGTAATCCTGGAAATGCGCTGTGGGAGCTGGTGTTGTGTGGAGACGCACTACCCTAAGCTAGAGGGGCCAGAAGGGTGTAAGTGTCCTTGCTGTGGAGAGTGCGGGAAGGAGACCCTAGAGCACTTCCTCTTTAAATGCCGGAGATATATGAAAGAAAGATTGGCTTTGGTCCGGAGGATCAGGGAGAGGCTCACGTTGGGTGAGGAGTGTGACGTGGATCCTTTCTCTGATCCGGATGGTTCTCGGATTGGATGATGTGTCGACCCACAAAGCAGAAATAGAGAGAGTGAAAAGGAAGTCTGTGAAGAGGGATGCCCTACATCTGCCCGATAGTCCGAACGACTCAGAGGCAGCTAGTAGGTTGACACGAGCGTTAGAGAAGGACACAAGTCCGAGACGCGGAGGGACAAAGTCGGATCTTAGTGATGGACCTGCAAGGGGAGATCAAGTAGAGAGCGGGAGAGTTTCGACGCCTGGGGGCGTGCCTGAGAGGGAAAAGCTGGTTAGTTGTGTCGCTATCACACCCACCAACTAGCTTTTCGGCGCCGGTTATGGTGACCTCTTTGCCACAGGTACCGGGTAGGAAGAAGAATAGACAGTCTGGAATCGACGAGTTTTTCAAGATCGCGACCAAGTGCTCAGACAAGGACAAGGATTTATCTGCGGACAAGACTTCAGACAAGACTTCGGACAAGGACAAGACTGGAACGAGGACAAGATCAAGATGGACTGACAGTAGGAGGACTGTTTTGGACCCGTCGAACCGAAAACGTCTACGACTGGTACAAGAGAGGACATGGAGAGACACCCACGGATTGTCGACAAACGACAGATCTACTTCAGACAATGAGCCAATAGAGTCTCTGCTGGCTTTCAAGTTACGCAACGATCGTGTTGCACAAGGATCGAAAGGGGTGACACACCGACAGTCACCCACGGATGACGAGGATTCTCAGACCCCCGAGATTATACCTTTAATCGATAGGAAGGATACGGAATGTCAGACCCTACGGACGACTGGGAAGAGCTTACCGATAACTGGAATTACTCCGGACAAGAACGACGAAGGTTCTCGCGCTGTTTCTACGACTGCTTCGACGACTGCTAATTCGACGTTTTCGACTGCGGATTCTGGTGACGCGTGTCAATTTTCTACTCATATCGCTGTGGACAGCCGATTTCGCCCATATCTATTGTGTAAGGACCCGGTAGATTTGAGAGGCTCGCTACGTGGCTTTGGTGATTGCAGTGTTATTCCGAGAGGATCCTTGGGACGGAGGGTCATTCAAAGAATTTATTGTGCGGACTGGAGAGACATTGTTAAGGGTTCGATGAGAAATGGTTTTGGCTCTGTGTGTACCTCGTCTGGGGAGAATCGTGGTTGGGATAGCCATGGGAGGGATAATTGGGTCCCGAACACAGGAAGGAAGAAAGGACTGTGAAGAAATCCAGACACCAGGTATTGGTCGTGAGAAGTTCTTTTGGGGAGAGGAGTGAGTTGGTTGTATGTGAGGAACTAGCAAAATTTTTGCAAAGCACTCACTATGATCGGCTTACTCTTTTTGGTATTTGGAGCAAAGGGATAGCAAGCAGACCCAAGAGGTCGGCTACTGGGAAGAAGTCCAAGGCCGGAAGGTACGGACGTAACAGGCGGTCAACGGCCCGCTCAAGATCTCCTGAAGGTCAATAATTTGTTTGTTTGTTTTGTTTGTTAACATGTTCCCCACCTGAACATTAATAATAATTATCTCCGTAGATTGGAATACACATTTCTTACATAAAACAAACAATATGATTATCATTACTTACAAGGATTATCTGTAATGCAGATCCCAACGATGCATCCCACAATGAGAATAACCAAAATAATACTTATTATTCGAACAATAACATTTTCAAAAGAACCAATAATTAACCCAGCACCAGTGCATAGCAAAAATATACAAACTCCGCATGACCATACATTTTCCATATCGAATTGACAAATTACACATATCATATATATTATCAATACAATATATGATCCAATTCCAAATATCAATACATATTTCAGTCCATTATTACCAATCAATCCAATTATCAATAAAGTCATTATACAACTTATAAATATCAATACGATTCCTGTATATACAATTTCTTTATCTTTATCCCAATACAAAACAGAACATAGAATCATTAATCCTATTCCGATTACTCCGATTACCACATATTTCAAAAATGATACTTCAAATGATCCTATTACTAAATCAACAAATGTACATAGTCCAAATATCACACCTCCACTTATCCATACAAAAATCATTTCCCATTTATAAATTGCACATATCATATATATTATCAATACAATATATGATCCAATTCCAAATATCAATACATATTTCAATCCTTTGATATTAATTAATCCAAATATCAATCCAGTCATTATACAACTTATAAATATCAATACGATTCCTGTATATACAATTTCTTCATCTTTATCCCAATACAAAACAGAACATAGAATCATTAATCCTATTCCGATTACTCCGATTACCACATATTTCAAAAATGATACTTCAAATGATCCTATTACTAAATCAACAAATGTACATAGTCCAAATATCACACCTCCACTTATCCATACAAAAATCATTTCCCATTTATAAATTGCACATATCATATATATTATCAATACAATATATGATCCAATTCCAAATATCAATACATATTTCAATCCTTTGATATTAATTAATCCAAATATCAATCCAGTCATTATACAACTTATAAATATCAATACGATTCCTGTATATACAATTTCTTCATCTTTATCCCAATACAAAACAGAACATAGAATCATTAATCCTATTCCGATTACTCCGATTACCACATATTTCAAAAATGATACTTCAAATGATCCTATTACTAAATCAACAAATGTACATAGTCCAAATATCACACCTCCACTTATCCATACATTTTCCATATCCCATTGACAAATTGCACATATCACATATATTATCAATACAATATATGATCCAATTCCAAATATCAATACATATATCAATGCACTATTACCAACAAATCCAATTATCAAGCCAGTCATTATACAACCAGCTATTATTACCATAATACCTGTACATAATAAACTCTTGTATAGTTGCAAGTGGAAAACGTATCACTATAAAATATAT
>NW_013171867.1:62605-64795 GCF_000151665.1 Blastocystis hominis
AGATACTGTAAATAGTACTATTTGAGATTCCAAACCTATACCGAATCAAATTGATATTCCTCATCGATTCACTGCCCAATTCAAACTCCACTCTCTCTAATAGCTCATTGAACACCAATGTATTCACATTTAATACTGACTTACTTCCAATTCTGATATGCTCTGTATGTGGAAGAGTCAAAGCAATACTGCCTGTATCCTCCAATCTTCTACTTCCCTCCACTCCAGACTCCGACTTCGAGAAGCAGTTATCCCCAATAACAACTTCTTCGATATTATCTCCATTGATCTCCACAGAATTCACGTTCTTAAACGTATTATCTTCAAATACGATGGATGTCAAATTCGGGTAGTTATTGATTGATAAGGTTTCAGTATTACCAAAAGAATTCTCTTTCACTATGATCTTTTCAGCATCCGATGGAATCACATCCACTGATTCATACAAATCATCTATGTGATAAACATTGCTAGGTACATAGTGTGACAACAATTCATGAACATCTACACGTTATACAAAAATCGTTTTACACATACTATTTACAGTTAAGTAAAAATAATATCCAAATGAATCTGGCAATTCCACACTTTCAAGATTAGGAATGTCTACATTATGATTATCAATACTACCTAGCAATACTATTGAGTGTAACATTGCGAGGATAATAGAAACTATATCCTACAGAATAGATAGATGATAACTTCGGAAGATCTATTGTTTACATCACTCATTACTTGGCGTACCTTCCATCATCAATGCACAAGACACATCATGTTTACCATAGAACGCATGCTGACCCAGATTGATTGAATGCAATTCAGGAAGATCTAGTCATTAGCACTCACACTCGTGGTATTTCCTACTATTGAAAGCAGCCAACTGGAAATCATAGAATGCAGAATCTCCAAAAGATATCGTGTTGAGCGTAGGAAGGTCTATTCAATTACCAACCTGAGAAATTCTGCTCCATACCTTCAATAATAAACGATTTTACAGAATAGAAATTATAGGATGATTTGTTCATCACACCTATTTCAAGATACCTTAAAGAAGGGAGGTTTTTTATCTCAAAGTCACCTCCAAAATCACTAAAGCTAGATTCGCCGATCTGGATTGATTGCAAATGTTTACAATTCAAAATATGGAATGATTTCGATCCATCATTTCCGAAATTGCTTGTTCCCTTAGTAAACGACTTCGAACCGATTTTAACAGAATTTAGCGAGTTCAGTCCCTTGAGTTGGAACACAGAAGCAACTTCAAAACATTGGTTTTCTATTTCTATTGTTTTAAGAAAGGGCTTGAAGCTTAATCGAAAGCCTGCAATATTGTTATTTCTAAATGACTTTGCAGTGTATGTTGTTTGAAATACACTAACATACGTATTAACAGCATTGTAGTAAAAATGAGCACTAGTACAAATACAGATCAGCAATAAAAATACGAAGAAAATAACAGAAAAATAAATATTACCAAAGAAACAACTCAGTAGCCTTTTCGTTCCTTTTCCGGTTTTGGTACTCTTCGAATGCTCATCTCTGAAATAGTCTGCCATTAGTTTTAGGTCAGTTCTGTTGCAAATTGAATTGCCTAATAGTTTGGAGCAACTCCATCGGATAATAATCAGCAAAATAGCAATCACTAGAAAAACGAGACCCAGAATCACATCGATCAAAAGTGATGCGATGAGCATAGCTATTACTGCCAAGAGTGTAAGCAACAATCCTTCTTTAGAATAACCAGCTAACCAAACTGTCTTCCTGTTTATTTCGTTATTCTTATAGCTTCTGCCTTTTCCATGTTTTCTTCCATTGTTATAACTTCCTTTAAATAATAGAGTTTTCCCATCTGGATAATATTCCTCACCGTCACCATTTCGGGGATAATCTAATTCAAAAGAATCCAAGAATCCTCCTTCATAACATTTTTGTCCATTCTCATAAAACTCTTCCATTGCAGAGCCATTGAACTGTTTGATCAGTTTAACTTCCTTTCCATGACTCAAAAAACTAATGCGACTTATTGACCCATTGCTATAAAAATAGCAAACCCCATCTCTTTTCTCTTCTTTGTCTTGGCCATAAATAGCAAAGAGCTGGTTGTCTTCGTTGCATTCCTGCCAGTAACCTTTCTTCCCTTTATATGGAGTCTTGGTCAGTCTCTTCCCTTTTTCAAAATGTCCCTTATAC
>NW_013171867.1:64945-160844 GCF_000151665.1 Blastocystis hominis
ACAGTCCATTTCTTGATGACACATTCTGATAATTTCTTTTAGAGGAACAATCGTTTCAATTCTCTCTCCTTTATTATAAAATCCGTCAAATATCACATTTCCAGACTCATCATATTCTGTTCCTCTGTACTGGCGATTACTGTTCTCAAAATGTCCATCGTACCAAATTCTTCGAGGCTCATCAAAAATAGTGCATCTTCCTATATATGATTTTTCTATTCCTTCCCTCCATTCACTGATTCGACTGATCTCGCCTTTTTCATCATAGAAGTAGCAAATCCCTTCTATTCTACAAATATCATCTCGTTGAGTAATGCTAATCAGTCTCCCGCCTTCATCATATTCCTTCCAATATCCTGGCATTTCTTTTAGAGGAACAATACTCTCAACTTTCTTTCCGTGGTCATAAAAGCCGTCAAATCTTGTATTGCCATCCTCATCATTTTCAACTCCTCGACCTTGAAAAGTACCTTTTTCATAACGTCCCTTATACCAAATTCTTCGAGGCTCGTCAAATATCTCGCAGTATCCAGTATCTGACATTTCTTTACCTTCTTTCCATTCACTGATTCGATTGATCTCGCCTTTTTTATCATAGAAGTAACAAATCCCTTCATTTCTACCATAATCATCTCGCCCAGTAACACTAATCAGTCTCCCATCTTTATCATATTCTGTCCAAAATCCTGGCATTTCTTTTAGAGGAACAATCGTTTCAATTCTTTCCCCTTTTTCATAAAAGCCGTCAAATAACACTTTTCCAAACTCATCGTACTCTGTACCTTTCCATTGACGATATCCGTCCTCCAAAGTCCCTTTAAACCACAGTATACCTTCACTATCGTACAGTTTGCACGGGCCACTGGCTGTTCCGTTCTGAAAATATAATTCCGCTATTTTTATGTGTTCCCCTTTGTAAACATATGCAAGGCCATGTATATCCCACTTATTCATAGGTGTTTCAATTTGATAAGCTTGATTAGAATGCTGTATTGAAAGTCTCCAGAAACCATTGTTTCTTTCCATTAAATGAAAGGGAAACAGCGATCCTGTGATTCTAGTATTCCAAGGATGAATATCCCGTTTTGCCATATACATAAAATTTGTGGTTTAACATTGTCAGTTTAGATTTCTTCCTATTTGTGTTTATGAAAAATAGCAATACTATGATTTTTATTTATGCTGCTTAATAATACTTTGTTATATACACATACTAAGGGGTACTCAATGAAGTATCTGTTCTTTAGCCGAAGTCAAATTGTTGGATGTTTCATAATAAGAGGAGTATATCCATGGCATTATTACTCAAAACTAGATGTGAGACGATGCTGCGTATTTTGGTTAATCAGCTGTGTTTCTCATTATCCTTATCTAAAACAACAAGAATTCATTGTATATTGTATAAATGGCTTGATCATCTGTTAGTTGCCAAATATAGTCATATCAACTGCAGTGGCATTCTTAAACTCCTTTGTAAACCTATTTTGAGCAGTTAGCTCATAAAACTTGTTTTCTCCTATTCTGTTCATTTTCCGTATTTTGTTTTGATTTTTGTGTTATCCAGTATAATGAGATTCCGACATTAGTACGTGTGTTCACACATCGACCTACCTTATACAAGAACTTCTCTTGAAATGATGTAGCAATGCATTAATTGGTTTCCACTCTATGTTTATTACAAAATAAGATATAAAATGTGGTATTAACAAGTATGTAACGAGGTTTATTCTGAATAGAAATTATGGAAATGCAATATTTGTGTCCATTTCTTCTATACGAAAAAGAATCACTTTTATATCTGTTATTCAAAATAGCACTCCCTGTCTGAAATAGAAAGCAAAATGAAAATATCATTAACAAGTCTTTGTACTGGTTATGGAGATCTTGATTCAGAATTTATCCTAGATTCAGATTCTTCCAGGTACAATTAAATACGGTCATTCCATGTAGAATACTCTTTAATGTTCGTGATGGGACACAACGACTTTGTGCTGAGCATTCTCTACGTCTCTCTAGGTTAAAGGTTGTATTTATTTCTCGATTATCGGTTGATACTCTTGGGGGTCTTCCTGGTATGGTTATGCGTGTGTATATTTAACTATTTAGGAATGATCCTTTCGATATATGATATGGGAGTCCGCGAATTAGTCATTTATGGACCTGAGGGCATCTGCTCATACATAGAATCTATCCAACTATTTATCACCAGGTATCCTGTTTTTTCATACCAATTTTAAAGAGTCGATCTGCGATTGACGGTTGTTGAGGTAGAGGCAGATATCCCGGTGGTGGAACTTCATAAGGGTCTTAGCGTTCGTCCTTTTATGTTGTCCTCAGGAAATTCTAGTTATACTCGAGAGGAAGTGCACCTGGCAGGTATTCACAGATTGTTGATGGCATGCTAGATTATATGGATCTATCGTTTTCCCGCATTTGTCGAAAAGTACCTGTATTGGACTCTGAAATATCCTATTTAATTGATATTCCCTCTATAAAGGGCAAGTTTCGTCCAGACTTGGCTATCCGTCTGGGGGTTCCAAGAGTAACAACGAAAAAGGATTTCTGATGTAGGGAGAGATGTTCCGAACTCTGTGTGAGGGTGGTTCCGTGAAGGTAGGAAGTAGGATAATTACCAGCGACATGGTAATGGATCCTCCTTCACGTGGTCCTTCTGTGTTGCTGCTCAATATTCATCAATTGAAACTATTAGCAAGATTCGAGTCATCTCCTCTTCAAGAATTGATTCGCTCTTCGTTTAAATTTCGTTTCTTCTCGATTTTAGGGATGTTCTTTCTGCAGTGTATTTGAACTGTCCCTCCGCGATCGCCAAGCAAATTGAAACGCCAGCTTCCGTGGAACGAGTCGTTCTTCCTGACTCGCACTTATATTACCCTGTTGTTCATACAGCCAGCACAATTGTATGCTCGCATTTACGAATGATTTTCCCTTTGCTTTTCCCAGAGATCGCTGTTTCGCCGATGTTGCCCTATGGAGATTGTCACTATATGGTATTTCTTTCGAGGAGAATGTAGTGTAGCAATGCAGAGAATGCTTTTCGCTCGCTCCTTTTAAGCCACATACCTTTTTGCCCCCTCCTCCACCTGAGTTTATTACGCAGCTGACAGATGAGGAGAAAGAGTTGGGCGCAAAGGTGGCGGCGACATTCGAAGAGGCTAAACCGACGAATATTCCGGGCTCGCTTCTCTTTCTGGGAACTGGTTCGGCAGTACCTTCCAAGTATCGAAACGGTAAGGTTGGTGTGGATTGCCGATTGTCTAGTAAGTTCGATGCTTCTTGAACTTCCTTCCGGCGAGTTTGCTCTTTTAGATTGTGGCGAGGGAATGATGGTGCAGCTGTTGCGCTTGTATCCGACGACGTGGAAGTCGATTCTTCTGCGTCTACGTTTCGTGATCATAAGCCATTCTCATGCTGATCACCATCTTGGGCTTCCTCTGCTGCTCCGTTATTATAGAATGGCGCGAAACGGACAGCAAGATGGAGTAGAGACAGTGGATGGAATGGATGAAGTGGATGGAATGAGTGGAGTGGATGAAGTGAATGGAATGGATGGAATGAACGCATTGAATGAATTGAATGGTATGGATGAAAATAACCATTTCACTGGAGTGGATAGAGAGAGCAAAATGCGTGAGTTGAAGACATCGAAAGAGCCAATTCACAGTGACTCTACGAATCAATCCATTCAATCAGACACTCCGCACACATCTCCGATTTTGGATAACACGCCAAATTCGAGCACGTGTTTTAGCTCCGAGAACACTCCTAACTCGATTCATTCCATCTCATCCAACACATCTCGTTCGTCAACCCACTCTCCTGACCTCCCAAGTCGCATGTTTTCTGAAAAACGAATTCAGCAAGCTGATAATCGCCTTCTTATTTTCGGTCCTCCTCGAGTTGGCGTGTTTTTACACCATTTAGCACACTTGATTCCTTCTCTCAACGCCTCCTTCCATTTCGTTTCCCTTCAACTTCCGAACGCTCCCTTTTACATCCCTCCCGATTGCCACACTCCTTCCATCGTCACGTCCGCGGCGACCGCCACGTTTCCGATCCCTCGCGGGGTTTCGGTTACCCAAACTCCGCGTGGAAGCCTGCAAATTGCTTTTCCTTCAGGAGTTCTCACCGTGTTTCCAGTACTGTCGTGAGACGGCTTTGATTTACAGGTATTGCACACTGACGACTCGGTAGCGACGTTGCTACAGACAAACAAACTGACCCTTCTTTATACAGGCGATGGAAGACCTGCTTTCGATGCCTATAAATATCTACCCGACGGAACTGTAGACTTCAAATGAAATGAGCTACTTGATAGAAAATCGATATTCTAGTAAATGAAAGCACCTTTACAAAGGAACACCTAGATGCGGCGATTGCCAAGAACCATTGCACAATGGAGGAAGCAATCGAGGTTGGAAAGATGCTAAATGTCAGATACACAATTCTCACGCACTTTTCGCAGAGATATCCTAAAAACGTTAACCACGATCAAGGAGCACGGAATGAAGAGATATCGACAGTAACTTTGCAGGAACGCGCAGGAAGTTACAAAACGTTTGTGTGTGCTCACGATTTGATGAAGATCAAATTTGATCATTTGGATGCCATATGTCAGCTGCGAGAAGACATAGAAGCCTGTTTTGTAGATGAAGATGATTCTTTCTCTTTTTGTTTAAAATGGAACTTTTCATATACCAGGGAGTTACATTTTCACGTGCGTATGGTTGTTTTACGTATTATTATTATTACAGGTCTTTTACTTGATGAGTTCAGATTATATATTTAGCCAGATTAGAGAATCCTCGGATGTAGGTGTTTTTTCGATCGTTTAGGGATAGTGGTGTGAATCGGGGTATGAGGGTCTCTGCCTTGATGTTATTGATAAATATTGGTGGGGAGTACTCATTGAGGTAATTATCTTCTTTATCACTTTCTCGATCATTGGAAATGTTTTTCTGTTGCTTTTTTTCGATCTTAGTTGTGCGATGAATTTTTAGTTCCTAGTCTTGAAATTATGAGTGTCAAGCTGAAGCTTAAGGAAGATGTAGCTGGAGCTTCGTTTTTAGCCTTTGGTGCCTCGGCCCCTGAAATTGTCATTAGCATTATTACCACAATCCAGGGAGGTGACAACGTGGATCTTGGTGTTGGATCCATCATTGGGTAGTTCTCTTATATTGCCCAATCAGGCATAGATCTGGAATGATTGGATTGATGCTAATTCCTGGTGTTTGCGGACTTGCTACAAAGCGTGATTTGGAGTTGAAACGTCGTCCTCTGACGCGAGACGTTATTTTCTATTTGTTTTCTCTTGCCGGACTGGTTTATTTCCTCTGGGATGGAACGATCTACCCCCTGGAAGGAATTTATCTGATGCTCATCTATGTTATCTACATTGCCATCCTTATCTTCGCCCCCATGGTTCGCCGTCAATACCGAATCAAGAAGAATGTATTTGTGATGCGTCTCGTTTCCCCTAGTTAATCGACCCGAACGTTACGACATCGTTTATCACTCAGGAAGGGATGGACAGCGACGACGAGCGAGCGTATGAACCAATTGACGAGCGAGCGGATCTTACTCAGGACATCGCGATGGAAGTGGCTTGGAACCCCATCGATTCAAACGTTCCGCTGTCTCCGATGCTTCGTGTCCGCGCTTCCATTTCGAGTTTTTGATTTTTGCTGCGATTTCATCTAGGATTTTTGTCGAAGGTGGGATCTGTGTACCGCTCGTACATCGAGTTCCCTATTTCCTGGTTCTTTAGCCACGTGATTCCCAAATGCGAGCACGGTTTTGCTAGCGATCGCTCTCTGATTTGCAGGAACATCCACCGAGAATCTCTTTGTAATCACATTCCTTTTGTCGATCTTCTGGGTGGCCTTGGTGACGTTTGTGATGAGCGCAGTGTGCCAACGTTGGGTTGCTTTAGTGGAGAATCTGGGCATGATATCCTTTAATATATTTCTTTTATTTTGATTTTTTGAATTTCCAAGTCGAAAAGAATCCTTAACTGCACTCTCCTAGTGTGGGAACGCTCGTGGGAATGGTGCTCATCGGTCTTGGAGCGTCCATTGCTGATGTGATGCAGTGCTACACCGTGTCGCGAAAAGGCTATGGATCGATGGCTATCTCGAATAGCGTGGGATCCCAAATTCTTAACATCTGTGTGGGTCTGGGATTGCCGTGGACGATTAAGGGATTCTCTTCGCATCAACCGGTCCACATCCCTGGATTCGACATCGTGTCCAAGGCGGGATTTTTGCTTGGATTTGGATCGCTGGTGCTCATCGGAATCACTCTCGGACCTGCTCTGATTTACAGAGAGAACAAATGCCGTTTGGGAAAGTAGGATTGGAGATTGTGTTTAAGGGGCGTAGTGGAAAAGGACTTCTCATGACACTCATTTATGTCCTGTGTATTGCCGTTTATTCCGTAGCCACGCTTTCCGCTTGACCTGTTTGTTAAAATCACTTTTTGTACTCGCAGCTCGGATCCATATTCCGTTGTTCCTAGGTCTGCATTAACTGTAATGGATGGATATAGTATCAGTATCACAACAAGTGCAGTTACTAAGACTCCTTCCCTGAAACAATTGTTATCGTCCTTTCCGTACCATGTCTTGTCCTTTCTTGATATATCCTTCTGTGCAATTTGCTTCTTTTGCTCAGTTCCTTAAGTCTGTAGATTCCATCAATTCTCTCGATTGCAAACGCCTTTCCTGACATGAAGGCCGTTGTCTTCGATGACTTATTATGGAAATACCTCATAATGCGAGACTTTTATCCATGTTGCTACCTTGCAATGTTTTCTATTTTAGGCAAGAGGGTTTGGGATGTGCTGAATCAAGAGAATGCTCCTATGATAGATCTGTATTCTCAAGTGTACGCTGTTCTGTACTGTTATGATTTTAGAAAATGTCAACGAAAGATATTGCTTATGCAGCTAACAAAGGAAAACAGAGTGATTGAAGAGACGAATGACTTGCTTGTATTTCTCTGGCTGCAATCTGATCGATAGAGAGCTCGCGAGCGATTGAGAATAGTCTATTTAGTTGTAAATATTATCTTCTCCTGGCTCTCTCTTCCCTACTTGGGCATTCTCCAAGTCGTCATGCTTTTTCTCTACTACCAGGGAATCGTTTTTGCTTGATTGCTGGCTTCCTGTTAGATTTCAAGTTTATCCCTCGCCTTCCTTCCACTCTTCTTGATTTTGCTCATTCTGATATGTGATATTATCCTCAACTTCATTGCTTGGCTCGTCAGCACTCTGCACATCGAAACAAGCGTCCTTTCTCAACAGTGGGAGAACATGGGATTCACCTTCGTCAAATTTACTTACGAAAAGCTCTACCAGGATCGGACGCATGGCTTCTTCTGGATATTTACAATCATGATATCCCTCTTCTGTTTTGTACTGTTTTTGGGTCTCCGTGTGGATCAGTGTATGTCCTATTGCCTGTTTACACGTGTAGTCATTTCTTGGTCCTGGATGTGGGTATTTCTACCCCTATGGATCGCCTTAGTGGCTGTGTTTCGCTCTGTTCCGGTTGCAAACTGGAGTGCTGAGTAGGATTGTATTAACGTACTAAACATCGTAGAGCCTTTTTTGTATACAAGGTGATTTTGTTCCTATTTGGACTTCCCATAGCCCTGTTCACCGTTCTGTTGATGCTCAAGCTTCAGTGGTTTCCACATCTACAGTTAGTTGTGGTCTTTACGCCTCTTTGGTTTATGGATTGTGGGTGAGGTCTCTGTGTGCTATTGTAGTGACTCTGACTGTCTTTGTTCTGGGTCCTACCGTGGCAGAGTTCGTTCGGCAGTCCGTTTTGAGGAATATTCGGGGAATTCTTGATGTAAGGCTGGCGAAGAGGTCGGATGTGTAGACATTGGACCTCTTCGGGTTTTACTCGTTCGTCGTATTTCCGAAAATCGTGCTGGAGTTTCTCTATTGCGCGAAAGAATACTTCTCGAATGTGTCTGTTTCCTTTTCCTGTATTCCACTTATTGTAATTATGGTAGATCGTTGCGAATCTCGTTGATTCTAGATTTATACTTGCGTCATTACCACATCGGTCTGTTTTAGCTCCTTTCATTTTCATCAGCGTGTCTTTTCGTTTTATTCAGAGTAGTGTGTTTGTAGAAAACATCTTAAAAAAGAGTAAACAACATTGAATAGAAAGCAATTGAATTAATGAGCACCAGTCTATTCATAAGAGTATCGAATCATAACAAAACCTCGATCAAAAAATAGAGAGAACAAAACATAACAAACATACCCAAGATGGTTCCGATCGCCACATTCTATCTTTTAGCCTTTTTCACAGTACATACTTTGGGTGTGGTATATTCTAGTGATGCTGGAATCAGCTCATAAATGCTGAGAATAACCATAATGCCTGCTACGATCGCATTCATGATCGCCATGAATGTTGTTGTGAGATATTCACTAAAAAGGAGTCCGAAGACAATGGCAGCAAGTGGTTCACAGATGGATGATATTAAGCAAAGCTTGATAGCCTGCCATTTACTACACTGTTATTCAGGTCCACCGTGTGCACTTTTTTGTACTAACATAGATAGGCAGTGCGACTGCGATTCCCTCAGGAATATTATGAATAGCGATAGCGATAGCCACAACAAGTCCTCTTCCTGTGCAATGCAGAAGATAATCCCACGAAAACAAGGATGGAGGTTCCACAGCACAGACGCCTACAACGGTCGCATTAAAAACAACGAGCCCTTCAGGGAGATTATGAAGAGAAATGCCCAAAGCAGTGACTAAGCCTGTCATTTCCAAGCTGTGAGAGTTGGAAGAGTCACTGGACGAGTGTTCAATTTCAGGAATGCATTGCGTTAACAAGAGGAAAAGAATCATTCCCATAAACATCTATGTATAAAAAGCACATGTATATTCTATGTACAGCAATATTTGCTTTTAACATTCCATTTTCTCCTAAGTCGATTTGTGCATGGACCATAATGTCCATAAATGAGATCTACAAAGTTACAAACATGAATCCAAACAATTACATATAGCATAATTCCTGCAGAGAAGGAAAGCATAAAGCCGAGTATTTTAGGAGATGGAGGATAGACAAAAACGACAAAAGCTCCACCAAGTGTAGCAGCAAGAGCCGATATAGTTGTAAGGAAAACAGCAAGATAAGGATGTTTATATTCATCAGGAATAGCTGAAAACTCTGAATCAGAATTGTGATTGTGATTGTGATTGTGATTGTGATTGTGATTGTGATTGTGATTGTGATTGTGGTTGTGGTTGTGATGATGGGAGTGATGATCAAAGTTGTGGGAAAGATCAGAAGGTGCATCACTATTATGTTGGCTTGAATCTTGGCTATTAGAAGAGGTTACAGTCTTGTGCTCAGGACACAATTCCTTCTCTTTATCATTTGTATCTTCGAGAGGTACTTCATTTGTATCTTCTTTTGGTTTCAAATATTCGTCAGTTGATTCTTCTCTATCATTTGTCTCTTCAGGAACTATTTCACTTGATTCTTCAGGAACTATTTCATTTGTTCCTTCGGGAACTATTTCACTTGATTCTTCAGGAACTATTTCATTTGTTCCTTCGGGAACTACTTCATTTGTCTCTTCAGGAACTATTTCATTTGTTCCTTCGGGAACTACTTCATTTGTCTCTTCAGGAACTATTTCATTTGTTCCTTCGGGAACTATTTCACTTGATTCTTCAGGAACTATTTCATTTGTCTCTTCAGGAACTATTTCATTCGCCTCTCCTTCAGAAACGGATGTTTCCTGATCCAAGATTACGCGCTCTTCCACAACGTTTTCTGGCAAAACTTCTACTTCTACAGGAAGGTTCTTGACCGACTGGTCTGGAATCAATTCCTTTTCCCCTTCTTGATAGCTATTCTCCGTTTCTTGATTTTGCATATTTCTATATAGTACAAGATATACTCCCATACGAATCCTTTTTCGGGAGTTCAGCCAAATAAAACTCCTTATCCTCAATCTCAATGTCTCTTATGTCAATACCTTTTTGCTGTACATAATTGAGTTAATCAAATCATACCCTCAAATAATCAATAAAAGGAATGCCATTTACACGAAGAATATGTCCATGGCTATCCACCTCAGTATAATCATCAACTATTTCTACTGGTTTTGCCCATAGTAAAAATAGCATAATGAAAAACAGGCAATATGTCATGCACCGGAATACTAGTATTTGATCCTTCACATACAAATTCGTACTTCGCTTACAAACAATGTTCATATCCCTTGCCATCTAAACCTTCTAAATCTAAAATAATAATGTTGTTGTTTTCTTTTTTTTTTCGTTTGTGTACCGCAGTATCGTAATTTACTGCCTCAGGTAGGTTTTATAAACACAACAAGAAGATCAAATTAAAGCTTTTAGACAAATTTGGGTTCATTTTCTGTGTTGTACCATTGTAACTCAACGCTAAGAAGGAATTATAGTCAATATGTCTGAATATGAACGATTTTCCCTTGCAATACGTCTGATCGGTTAGTTTCTCTTATTTGCAGATAATTTGGACCAACAAGTCAAACAACTTCGAGAGTGCCATACCAAATTACTAACAAACGTGAGATCGATCTCCATGATAGAGGAATATTCTAATTTCTTCGAAAAAGAGGAGGAAAATAATAGAGATAGAAGCATTCCTCAATCTTTATAAGGCGAAGTGCATAATTACCTATTTTAAGTTGTCCTATGTCTATATGAGTCAATGCTTGTTTTTAAACATCTTTTCATTTTTATTATAATCCAAAATCGGTCATAAGAGTATATATCAATTATAACCTGTTTTGTCCTATTTATAGAATAATTTTTGTATACAATAGCGTATATATATTCAGTCATGTCGTAGTATTGCTTGTTTCTTCAAATTCTACTCGTTTTGTTGTGTGAATTATGGCTATTGGTAAGTAACTTTGTATGAACTTTTGCTTGCTTGTCAATGGCTATTTCCAGAGTTCTAACCGATTTCTAGGCAAGTCTCAAAAGAAAATCAGTAAGAAGGGAAAGGGAAAGAAGGTGATTGATACCATGGCTAAGAAGGAGTGGTACGACGTGCGTGCCCCGAACCAGTTCCTGGTGCGTGATGTGTGCAAGACGCTCGTGTCTCGTACTTCGGGATTGAAAATCGCTTCGGAAGGTCTGAAGGGACGTATTTTCGAGGCCAATCTGGGCGATCTGAGCAAGAACGAGGAGCAGGGTTACCGCAAGATCAAGCTGCGAGTGGAGGACGTACAGGGAGACAAGTGCATCACCCTCTTCTACGGAATGGACATCACCCGCGACAAGCTGGGTTCTCTGATCAAGAAGTGGAAGACTCTGATCGAGTGCAACGTGGAGGTGTCTACCACCGACGGTTACAAGCTGCGTCTGTTCTGCATCGCGTTCACCCGCAAGCAGGACAACCAGAACAAGAAGACTTGCTACGCGCAGGCCTCTCAGATCCACCGCATTCGTGCGAAGATGGTGGAGATCATCACGGACGAGGTGTCGAAGTGCGATCTTGCGACGCTGGTTCCGAAGCTGTGCATGGAGTCGATCGGTGCTCGCATTCAGAAGGAGTGCAACAAGATCTATCCTCTGGAGAACACGCTGATCCGCAAGGTGAAGATGATCAAGTCGCCCAAGATCGATACGGTGAAGCTGATGGAGCAGCACGCCGATGTCGTGAAGAAGGAGGAAGAGGGCGTGAAGGTGGAGGAGACTGTGGCTCCCATGGCTGGATCGGGAGGTCGTCTGTAAGGTAATAGAACACACAACAATTTCGGAAGTGTTTGTTTGGTGAACATGTATTTTCACTTTTAAATGGACAATGATACGAAAAAGATAAAGTGTGTATTGTATTTAGGTGGGTAGAGTAGGTGGTTGTCTGATTCGTTACACTTTGGAGATTGTTTAGGATATAAGAATAGGAGGGAGTAATCGAGAATAAACTCTCCGAAAAGAAATCTGAGCTAGGTTATATAATGGTCAACAGATATTTATGTTTATGTTTTTTATATGAGATTAGTATTCTAACAAGGATCTGATTCAGTGTTGTAGTTTCGATTTGAAAAAGTATCTTAGGATCTATTGTAAGAGAGCTCAATAGACAACGATATCTGTCCGACCAGACAAATACTACTGTCTATTTTCTCTCAATAACTGTAAAATATGAATTCACTCACATTAAGAAAACAGAAATTGTTCACAAATATGAATCATGTTTGTGTAAAAAAACACAAATAAATCTTCTCCTCTTTCGCAACTTCAGGTTGTTCTTCTTTAGCCATGGCTGGACTTTTATCAGACTCTTCCGGAGGTATTTCAGAGTCCGTTTCATTCATGGGCTTTACTTTTTTCACCTTCGCCACATCAGCTTCCTGCTTCTTCTCTTTTTTGGCTTGCTTCTTCTTCTTCTTCTTCTTTTCTTCCTCCGAATCCGATCCCGAATCCGATCCCGAATCCGAAGTCACTGAATCAGTGTCATTCGAATACTCCTCCTCATCTTCATTCGAATCAGAATCAGAATCAGAATCAGAATCAGAATCGCTCTCATCCTGGACCTTACTCGAGCGCCGACTACTCTTAGATTTCTTAGCAGGCTTCTTCGCACTCATGTTGGCGAGCGCACTGGGGATATCCGTTATCGTGCTTACAAGAGCAGAACCAGAATTCTTCAGCAGCTGCTTTTCTTCCTTTTCGCGCTTCTTGCTCAAGCTAGAAAGATCCTTAGAGCGGTCCTTGATTTCATCCTTCGAAGGCTTGTAATTCAAAGACTGATACACACCATCATCTACGCCCTTGTGCTTTTGCTGAATACGCTCCACATACTTATCCCCGAATTTAAATGCAATTTGCGCAGTAAAACGCTGGAAAGAGGGCATTCCATAGAAACAAGTAAAATACACGATTGAGGCAATGGCAGAACTAAGTTCTTCAGGCACTTCAGTTTCCTTAATAATAGTTTTCACATTCTTTTGCACAGATTTCACCAGAGGGACTAACTTGTCAAAGGCAGAGCATCTCTCTTCCAGCGAAATAACCTCTCTTGTCCATTCTCGCAATTTTTCCTTATCACCACGTTTAAAAGTGTGATATGCTTCCTCTAATGCATGATCTAATTTTTCTTTCACATGCAAATACTCCTGCAAATTATTTACAAAGAATAGGCAATACAGAAATCATATCCTTTGTTAAGGCTGCGGTCTGATTAGTGAACTCCTTTTTGTTCCATCCCTTCACTCCAAGCTTCCAAAGGGGAATCTTCTTTACCAAATAGGCAGGGTCAGGTACTATAGATTATCTTCGGATCGCTTTTATACTTGAAGCCTTAATCGCCTTTTCTGTACGATTAACAAACAATTGGGCAAACATAAGGTGAATATGATACAAAACACACAAAACACAAGTACAGTGTGAGTGTGGACATAATTATCAAAGGACTGTTAGTATTATAGATAATGTTGAATATCGAAAGTGATTATTTTATCTATTAGAACCATCGTCTGATGGAACTATGCCAAGTTAATAATATATAGAATAAAAGAAAAATAGTGTTTCCATTACCATCTTTTGATATTCCTCTTTATTTGACGCATTTTTCATAAGAATATGGATCTGATATTAAGAGCACGTTAAAAAGCAGGTTTACCATTATCGATAGTGTTCAATGCCTCTTAGGTGGTGCATGCTTTGCACACATCATTCTCTGGTATTCTCTTTCGTATTTCATTGATTAATTCGAATAATCTCCTATTTACGCGTCTTCTTTCTACTATTCAAATGGAGGTATGAACACTAATGTTAGAGAGCAATCCAAATCGTTTTATAAAATGGTTTCACCCTGTTTTTTGGGTACCTTCTGCTTTTAATCATTTTCCGGCTGGATATTTGTCAATGATCTATTTCTCCATTTTGCTTTTTTCCTTCCATTACTTGCTTTTATTCTTTTATTTTTCGGTCTTTATTGGCATGTAAGAGTTGTAGTAAAATGGTCAAAGATACTTATAGCCCCTTTTTTGAGTGTAACAGTGTATTATCTTCTTTTGCTATATTTCTTACTACTGTAGCGCTTTCGTTTCAGAGACATTTTAGCAGATTATCGTTTTTTATTGTTCGAGTCTGACTTTCTATCTATCTATCTATTTATTCATTCATTCATTTAGATAGATAGATAGATAGATAGATGGATGGATGAATTAAGTGTTTCTGGAATATCTGATACACGGTTTCGAAACAATAGCTATCTTCATTTCGGCAGGTCATTGTCAATCCATATATTGGAAGATAGCTTCGTATTGTATGTATTTAAAACAGCATTAGGCCAGCATTCTCCAATTACTAAGTTCTCTGGAGTTGAAAAGGAGTTTATAGTTTAGATAATTGCCATTTAATTTGTCATTTCTTCAAGCAAATGACAAATTAAAACAAGCATACATATATAAATAATAACTTCAGTGCTATTCATCTACATCGATTACACCAAATATCTGTTTTATCGCAGAATAATGAATCTACAAATACAAACTATCGTATTTTCTGTATCACTAGACAGGATAGTTCCGGTATTCACATTTGTTTCATCAAACACATCACCATGTTTTCCCTTCTTTTTCTACCATGAATTTGAGAGTCTTCATAACATTGTCTAGCTCTTTGCTCATGATCGGAACAAAATACGGGTTATCCTTATAGGTTTTCTCCAGAAGGGAAAACAGTACAGAACGGTAATCGCGCTTATCTAATCATTAGAATTCAAAAAAGAAAAAGAAAAACCGCCAATGGAGCTTAGATAGTTCTGCAACTTCACTAAAGTAGTATCCGCAATCTCTTCTTTCGCCTATTTGGTAAATTACGGTTCTAGAACTACTGCCTTCTTGGAAGGGGATGAAGTTACGGAGTGTTTCCTTTTATGAGCACTTTGAGGCAAATTCGAATCATCCAAAGGAGTCATTGAAGGTCTCTTTTTGCTTCCAGACTTTGCGGATTGTGCTGTATTTTGGCCATCTTGAGGAGCAGTCGCTACCAATGTCGATTTGCTTGGAACTGTAGGAGTCACATCTTCGCTCGTGGTAGAACACTCATACGGGGTATTCTTTTCCTCGATGAGAGAATTCCTTTCCAGAGTAGACAAGTCAAGGAATAAGGAAACATCCGAAGAAACTAATGAGCACAAACAACCAATCATTACTTGGGGTACTGCCCTTATTTGAGCTGGACTTTTTGTCCTTTTGCTTAATAATCGATACATCATCTTTTACTCCCTTTAATATATTACTAGCCCATGAAGTACTAAACACGTATAATGATTCGTCTAATTTGTGCTTGCGAACCTGCTCCCAGGCCTTTTCAATCACAAAAGCTTCCGTCACCATCTTCTCGTTGGCACGAGCTTCTTCCACTTTATACATCACTTCAGTCGATATCGAAAACACTTTGCTGCTCTTCTTCCCGTAAGGCTGATTACTCATGATTGCATCGCGATTACTCAAAATGGTAGATATTGTAGAATTGCTGACCGTCTTCTTCGTTCGCTTGTAATACTCCTCGGCGATGTCCGCGATCTTATACTCAGGGTGATTCTCTTTGATCGTAATTATTTCCTTCTTCTCGTGTGGACTTAATACCACCCGCTTCCTCCCCTGTGGCATGGTGATCGAAATATATATGCCTTATGCCACACAATATGTGTGTGTACACAGTGAGCCAACAGCATTTCTAACCCTAAAGTGAATAATCACAAGATCGGGAAAACCCATAATGAATATATTGGATTTTTTCTTGGTCCTTATATAGTTCGAGGTAGGAAAGCACTTGCTGGGTTGAGTCGCGTCAACTTGTCACCCGAGCGGGAGTAGGTTGGCAGGAGGTGTAAGGTCCTTTGGGTGTTTGTTTGGACTGTCAGTGACTTGCCCAGTTGGCTTTGGTGGTTAACGTGGGGTTCTCTTAGGAATTCGAGAATGCCATGTTACTAGGGAATGGGGTACCGCTGGAGGCTGGCAACAGAGCACAGAAAACCCATCGTCACTTGAGCCAACTGGATTACGGGTCTATATGACATCCTTACAAAGTCCTTAGGAAGGTTTGCATCCACTGTTAATCGATTACTTATTTTTTATATTACTTTAGTTTTAATTCTTTTGCTGAACATGGATGAGTTAACCATGAAGAGGATAGAACGTTTGTTTTCATTCCTGCAAAGTATCGCTGCTGTTTCACGTTGTCTCTATAGGTTCTACCCCTTCTACTGAACCTGCCAAGCAGCAACTGCGACGATTGGCGTCTGTAAATATTGCGAATGCTGAACAGATGCTAACTCTGGTAAAAGAAATCATTGACTTTATAAAACATAGGTAAAACGATATATGATATCTCCATGCTATGAAGAGCGTGTTGCTGCTGCAATCATGTTGGATGAAGCAGTTTCTGATTTTCCTGATTTTCAAATATCTGTATCTGATTATTCGTTACCTATCGAGTGGGAAAATATTAGCGCACGATCGATTCGGAGGTTGCAGAGTTGGTTGTCAAGTGATTGTTGTGTATTCCTTTATCAGGTTTATTGTTATTGTAGATTGACGATCTTGACCAAGTTAAAGTGGGAGAGTCTCTTCAATCAAAGCTAAGAGCGGTTATAGAGGATGAAGTTGATAAAGATGTGAATGATGTCGAAGTATTACAAGAGGCCAATAATCTATATGATATCGGTATGCTGTTTTGTTATTGGCTCTATTGTAGAACCAGTATCGGGTTTAGTGGGTGTTCATTCTGGTTCGACTTCCAGTTCAAAGTCTGATGCAGTTAACAAACCAAAGCAGATAGCAGTAAGCATTCCTGATTCACAAATATCTTCTACCATTACAGATTCAGTAACATCTTCTACTATTACAGATTCACAAACATCTTCTACTATTACAGATTCAGGAATACCTTCTACGATTCCAGACTTAAATGCACATTCACCTAATTCCTTGCCAGCAATCAAATTACTGACAGATAACTCACTCAGTTCTCACTGGGTCAACTCTTGCTTGGCTTCATTTCACCTGGATGATTCCTCTTTATCTTCGCTGTTCCTCTCCTCTTTACAATGGTTTTTATAAACTCTCAATTCCACTTTAGCTGTGTAAACGTGTCTTGGGAATACCGGCACGGTGGCTTTAGCATTTTAGCTGTCTTTCTACGGCGTTACAAACTTGAACCAAATGTATTATTTCTTTTTTCTCTTTCCATCAGGTATTATTGCTGATTCTATTCGTCGTTGTCATAGTTTTCTTTAGTGATATTTTCTTTGATGCATCATTTGATTTGTATCGTGTTCCTGTGCGTGAGACAGCCTGTGAATGCCTAACGCAACTGACTCTTGTTCCTTTGTGCCAATGTAAGTTAGACCAGATCATTTTTCAGCTTCACAGTCGCCATGATTGGAATCCAGCAGAAGAGTGGATATGGTTGTATGATCTAGCCCTTGCCACACAAGCCATAAATCATCACACACCTGCAGTTATTGACATGGCTTTAGAATGGTTTCGAAAAGGAGATTATGCCACTCAAGGAATAACAGGAAACCTTATCTGTAATTGGCTACATGATGATGCTTCCATTTTGCCAAATAACAAACTGGATGAACTAGGAGAGTTCATTGTCCAACAGCTGTGTTCTCATAACTTTTTGTCAGAATGGAATTGTGCTCTAAAGTCATATTTTATTATCCTTTCCCATGTACTTCCCAAGGAAAACGCAAGGTGGCAGGATGTCGTTAATTGTATGATAGCTTTCATTACTCTAATTTTCAGACATGCAAAGCAGCCTATTCAAAGAGAGAAGAGAATCATCCTTTTTAACCTTAATAGCCTTCTACTCGCTTTATCATTCCGCTTTTGTGAGAGAAGCAGTTTATCAATGTATTCAACATCTAGCCCCATACTATCCTACTGATGAAAGTGTGGTGCAGCTTTTAATGGATGCGTTTATTTGCGAGGATGCCATTCGACTTCCCTCTGCCTTTCAAGCCCTACTTTCAGTCCTTAAACCCCATCAAAGTACGTCTCAATGGGAACTCCGTCTTGTCCCGAAATTACATTCAGGGAACCGACTTATTGATGATTTACAATTGAAAGGAATTCTTCCCTTTTCTGGTAATGTCATCGATAGTAGTGGATGGTGTTTTATCCAACAACGAAACAAGGCGAACAAAGATCTATGCTTACTTTGTTATTGTCTTCTACATGCAATATGGGGGACCAACATTCAGCGCGAAACTGACTTTACCACAAAACAAATGTTACTTTTATGTGAACGAAACGAGATTTTAGAATGGGTATGTTCTATCCTTATAAATGATCACGTCTCTATTCCACATTGCAGTATATTAAGCCATTCTAAAGATACACAAACTACTTTCAACCCTTCTAAAAATGATGTTGATCAGTGCTTGCATAATGATAGTGAGTTAAGACTCATAAAAAAGTCTGTCGTTTCAATCGTGAAGCATTATCCAGATTTAAGTGACGAGTTGGTCCCAAAGTTAGATATATCTCCAATTGAACATTTAGTTCAATTGATTAATGAGAAAATAACTCAAAATCTGTCAGAAGATGGTCTTGGTTTTTTAGGTATAACTCACTCTGTAGATATGATTTCGCTTATCCTGTTACAAAAACATGTTAGGCAATATGTTGAAAGAAAGAATGAAATCATCCAAAGTATTAACATGCAACATAAAGTGGAAAGCTACTTATTTACCTTAAATCAGTATTATGATTGTGCCAATAGCGGAGATAAGTCATATCTCAAGACTGTGTTATCAGAATTCCATCATGTTCTCCCTAATTTATCATCCTTTTTGTTTACTCTTGTATGTTGCTCAGTTCCACTTTTATCTTCTGTAATATCCTCTCGCATTTTGTCAAATGTGTGCCGCATTCCATCCGAAACAAATTGTTTGCGTGCAGTTACAATTCTGCTAAAGCGCCTTTCCAGGACGGACCAGTGTCAGCATGTTCAAAAAGCACTCAGCGAGTTAATTCTTCGTGGGTTAGAAGGGACCGAACAAGACCAAATAAAAAGTATTTTTGTCCTGAAAGCAGAGATTCGGGGATTCGAAGATAACTCGTTTGTACGCCAAGACCTTATTAAGGTGATTGATTATGTTTGTGATACTTGTCCTGTATTAAGTGACACACATCCAGTCATTACAGAATTGCAACAATGTATTACAGATAGTAATAGTATTCCTTCTCTCTCACAGCACATTTGTGATATATTGTTAGAAGGAAAATCTGCATCATCCATAGTCCACTCTGTGGATCTATTACTTGCATTATATCAACATTCATCCATTCTTCTTGACAATTTATATCAGCTGTTGCTTGGAGTTAACACACGATTCTCTTCCTCTAACTCAAATATATATGTTCATTCACGATTGCTGCGAATTCTCTCTATTTCGTACTCTTTTGAGGGGTTAGAGCCCACATCTGAAGACAGGGAAAAATCAAAAAGTTGGGAATCGGCTCGAAAAGAATATGAATTATTTAGTCATCGTATTCCATTTTTATTCCGTTCAATGATTGTAGGCTTTGATCACTATTCTCTACCTTTCACTCCCCTCGTTCCGTTACGTTCGTCCTTTCCCTTTATTTTCGTTGAATTATAGGTACCAAATGGAAGGAATTAAATGGTTACTGCGCAACTGTATGGTGGGAATCTCTTCTGGAGGAATTCTGGGTGATGAAATGGGATTAGGAAAAACCATTCAAGCAGCTATTGCCGTTCTATGCTGCGACGAGGACTATCCTAGTTTAATTGTCACTCCTAAGAGTTTAATGCTCAATTGGAAAATGGAAATCCAAAAATTCATTCCAGCTGATTCTGTGAATGTTGTCTTGTATTTTGATCCATGAAATCATATGAATCTCGTAGATTCAGCCCAACATCTTCAACGCACGATCAAGTGATTGAACACATTACATCTGCAAGTAACTCAAAAACGCTAGTAATAACCTCTTATCCCATTATTCGCAATGAACTCACTAAGAATCGTTCACTATTATCTATTCACTTTTCGTGTTGTGTGCTAGACGAGGGGCATTTCATTCGGAATCATACTTCACAACTTCATCAAGCGATTTGTAAAGTTCAAGCTAATCATCGAATTGTCCTCTCGGGAACACCGATCCAGAATTGTTTGGAAGATATTTACGCCATTTTCCAGTTTATTGCCCCAAGCTATTTTGGGGAGTACGATCATTTCTATGATTATTACATTAAACCGATCGCACAGGCATACCACAGAAAGAACCGGACACTAACAACGCGCGCGAATGAACGAATCGAAGCGCTAAATCAGGCAGTTCGTCCCTTCTTGCTAAGGCGAACAAAGGATGATGTGCATCTAGAATTACCGGAGAAAATCATCTCTGATGTTTTGTGTCCTATGACAGAATGTCAGGACTCTGTGTACGGATTATACTTATATATATTTATATAATGTAGTTTGAAAACGTTTCGACAGTGGATCAATTCTCAACTAGCTGATGAAACAGCGAGAAATCAAATTTTACAGCAAAGTATCGCTATAGCGACTCACCCTGCTCTTTGCTCTTTTTTAGAATCATTCTAGTATATACTTCATTCTAAGCTCTTTATGTGCGTTGTAGTCTATCTCCCTTTATATCGAATAAGCTCCAAAGTTATTCTTGCTCAGGAAAACTTGTTGCGCTAAAGTTTTTAATCGAGAAGTTTTTATGCATGGGGGAATTTGCCGAATCAAACGAGACGGCATCTCGTTGCAAAATAGTCATTTTTTCGCAAAAGCCGAGATGTCTGGAGATCATTGCGTCGCAACTTTTAGATCTCTATTCGAATATCCATTTTCTAACAGTCACTAGTGAGCTATGTGCCGAAAAGAGAATGGAATATGTGGAGCACTTCCAAACTGATAATGAAATCTCTATTCTCTTGGCTACCACAGGAATTTGTGGACATGGCTTTTCACTCACAGCTGCCAGTGTTGTCATTTTAGTTGATCATAACTTTAACCCTTATGTGGACGTCCAGGCGATTGATCGATGCCATAGGATTGGACAAAAGAATGCAGTGATGGTATATCGCTTAGTCAGCAATGAGCCCAACGAAGAAAGGCTTATGAAGTACTGTTATGCATTCAATTATAACCCTTTAGTTTACAAAGGTTTAAGGAATTTATCGCTACAACCATCATTAAGACGGACAAAAGGGATAGAGAGAAATCGGCAGTGATAAGTGAGTTAGCGAGTCAGCTCAATACTGATTGTCAGAAAAAAGTAAAAACTAGTTGAAATAATGTACTTTTGTTTGTAATATATACTAGTTTTTACTCAATGGAAACTTCATCGGTGGAATTAGATAATTTACTTGTGTCTATTCTGCAAGATTGTTATCAGTATATATCTCTAAAGAAAGAGTTCTACGACATCTTTTCTGATGTGAATATATGATGATGGGTTAACACTTAGGGCGTTTTTGATATGTCTGCTGACTCGATATTGAAAGGAACTATGTCCTTTACCAATGTTAGTGCTATAATGGAATTAAAGCCATGCTTTATACTGTATTTTTGGTAACATTTTAATATTTATAGAAAAGAAAACGGAGAAAATTGTCTCATCACAACCCCTACCCCAAATGCGATTGGTACGGGAGCCAGAAGTGATACAAAGACTTCAGAAGATGAGCTTCGTCAGCGGAAATCGAAAGTGCAAGATTCAGAGAAGAGTGGGGAAGACTGGGAGGAGCCAATGGCTTCGGATGATATTCAACTACAAAAGAAGATTGAGGAATATAAAAAGGACCCTCTGTGCTTACTATCAGCCTTTCCTACTCCTCGTCAGCGAAAAGCACAGAAGACTATTCGAAAGAGTACATTTGAAAGTGTGATTGTTCTAATATTAATTAGGTCTCTCCAAGTTAGCAGAGTTGTGCACATTACAAAGAAAACTGGAATCTAGTATCGCGTATTATGAGAGTTTGTGTCATCAGAATTGAATATTTATGCATGTTTGTGAAAATGAAAGTAATGGAGAAAATAGACTCAAATTCTGGAATGCCTAAAGAGGCTATAATTTCTGTTTTTGTAAGATCTTATTAATTCTTGACTTTCACCATGTTCAAGCGTATGATGAAAATTGCCCTCGGTAGCGAGGTCGACAAATCGTATATCGTTGAAGAAAAACCGGTTGCAACTGGAGGACCTCATTTTTGCTGGAGGGTAAACCCCTTTATGAAAGGAGATTATCGTGTAGATTCATAACGCTGTTCGTAGAGCAACGAATGAAGAAGTCTCTGTGTTTTACTTCAAGGAAAGCTTTCTTACTCCAGAAGATAAACCTTTCAAGAGCGATTTCTTCTATCTATTGCATCAGGACATAAAAAAGATGACTATGTACCTACTTAGTGATGTTGTAAACGACTAGGCTTCGACATCCCTACACTCTTAAAGTCATTGAGGTTATGCCTGAAAACCCCAAGGAGATCGTTTTTGTAACGGAACGTGTGACTTGCTCCCTTGCAAACATGTGTAACAACTTTACGAATCTGCCGGTAGATTCAATTCCGAAGAGTATTAAGGAGCGTACTCTTTCCCAGTTTGAAGTTACGTGTGGTCTTGTTGTTTTTTTGTGATCTCTTGTAATTGGTATAGATTCATGTTTGCGAAGCTTTAATCTTTATGCATGATACCGCGAAGATGGTGCATCTGGATCTATCTCCTGAAAACATTTGGATTACTCCTGATGGGTCTTGGAAACTGGCTGGCTTCGGATTTTCGCTTTCTCCTGATGTGGGTAGCACGCGTTATTTACTTGATTGTGGGACAGTGGTATGTTTCCTTCTCAAGTGTTGACTTTCAGCCTGCCACCCGCTATGCCGCCATTCCAGATATGAACTACTCGGCTCCTGAGCTGAGTACACAGCCTGGAAACTTCAGCACAGCGTCGGATGAATGGTCCTTAGGCTGCCTCATCTGGGAGTTATTCAGTTTGGGTGTGGAAGCAGATGGAACGACCCAAAAGTTGGTCAAGGTCGATGATGGCAATCCGCTAACGCATGCGTACCAAGTGCAGAATCTGCAGCCTATTGCAATGGATCGGGTCCCCGAAATGCTCCACTCTTGCCTCACAGCACTATTGAGTTTGGATCCGTCACGTCGTCCCTCTGCCGCGAGAGTGAAGGATTGTCCTTATTTCAGTAGAGGACCTGTCCAAACCATGCGCCAGCTAGAGAATTTGTTGCAGATGGATGAAGCTCATCAGAAAGATGTGTTGAAGAATCTACAGGCGTCATTGGTCCACTTCCCTACTCATCTGCTAGTCTCTATGGTAATTCCGAAGCTCGCAGAGGTTTCGAATATTACCGACTTTGCCAGTGATTTGCTTCCATGTTTGTTGTTCATTGGAAACAAAGTGGATTCGACTGTATTCAACACCAAGATTGTTCCTGCCATGATTCCTATGATCACGCTTTCGTCTCCTCCTGAATTGGTTACCCAATGTTATTCAATTCTCCTTAAACAGTTAGACATGATTCTGGAAAAGGGAGATAATACTTTCAAGAATAAGTATTTCTTGCCTATACTGGGTCGTTGCTTGAATAGTGGATACAAACAGCTTCAATTGCCTGTTCTGCAGGGTCTTGTATGAGTTTCTCTTGTTGTTTAATGTTTAGGATAGTGTCGTTAAGGCGTGTGATAAGGCACGCATTAAGGAAGTAGTAATTCCAAAGTAAACTATTCGATTCTGTATTGAGCATTAGGATCCAAAAGGTGATTCTTGAGTCAAAGGAAATAGATCTTCGTATTTTGGGAGTTAAATGTCTTGGAGGACAGCTTGAAATCTTTACGAATAGTGAGATTCAATCAGAAATCCTCAATACGTATAAAATGGTCTCAATCCTGATTATGTCTAACTAGTAGCTCTTGGCAGAAGAACGAGATCCCCAATTAATGGTCGCAGTTACCCACTCTTACACTCTCATCGGTAAAAAGTTCGGTGTTGCGGTTATAGCCCAAACGATTCTTCCAAAGGTGACATATCTTTTAGCAGAAAAAACACTTGATGGAGAGCAATATGCTGCGATGCTTGCTGATATTGAGGAAATGTTACAGACGATTACTACGCTTCGGCAGCCTGAGTTTGCAAAGAAGGCAGAAGAAAAGGCGAAGAAAGAAGAGGAAGAAAAGAAAAAGCAGGCCCTTTTACCGCCAAAGCCACCAAAACCTCAGGAGGATATGTTTGGAGGAATGGATTCTCAGCCTGTTCCTAGTGGAGGCGATATGTTTGGAGGAATGGATTCTCAGCCTGCTACTGGTGGAGGCGATATGTTTGGAGGAATGGACAACAAACCTGCTACTAGTGGAGGTGATATGTTTGGAGGTATGGACTCTCAGCCTGCTACTGGTGGAGGCGATATGTTTGGAGGAATGGACAGTAAACCCGCTAACGATTTTGGAGGAATGTCAATGGGCGGCGACATGTTTGGAGGAATGGATAGTAAGCCTACCAATGACTTTGGAGGCATGGATAGTAAACCCGAACCTGCTAAACCTGCCAATGACTTTGGAGGCATGTCAATGGGTGGTGATATGTTTGGAGGAATGGACAACAAACCTGCCAATGACTTTGGAGGCATGTCAATGGGCGGCGATATGTTTGGAGGCATGGATAGTAAACCTGCCAATGACTTTGGAGGCATGTCAATGGGCGGCGATATGTTTGGAGGAATGGATAGTAAGCCTACCAATGACTTCGGAGGCATGGATAGTAAACCCGCTAATGACTTCGGAGGCATGGACAACAAGCCTGAATCTGCAAAGCCTGTTAATGACTTTGGAGGAATGTCAATGGGTGGTGATATGTTTGGAGGAATGGATAGTAAACCCGCTAACGATTTTGGAGGAATGTCAATGGGTGGCGACATGTTCGGAGGCATGGATAGTAAGCCTACCAATGACTTCGGAGGCATGGATAGTAAACCCGAACCTGCTAAACCTGCCAATGACTTTGGAGGCATGTCAATGGGTGGTGATATGTTTGGAGGAATGGACAGTAAACCTACCAATGACTTTGGAGGCATAGACAACAAGCCTGAACCTGCTAAACCCGCGAGCGACTTTGGAGGCATGTCAATGGGTGGCGACATGTTCGGAGGCATGGACAACAAGCCTGAACCTGCTAAACCTGCCAATGACTTTGGAGGAATGTCAATGGGCGGTGACATGTTCGGAGGCATGGATAGTAAACCCGCCAATGACTTTGGAGGCATGTCAATGGGCGGCGATATGTTTGGAGGAATGGACAGTAAACCCGCTAATGACTTTGGAGGAATGTCAATGGGTGGTGACATGTTCGGAGGCATGGACAACAAGCCTGAACCTGCTAAACCTGCCAATGACTTTGGAGGCATGTCAATGGGTGGCGATATGTTTGGAGGCATGGATAGTAAACCCGCTAATGACTTCGGAGGCATGTCAATGGGCGGCGATATGTTTGGAGGCATGGATAGTAAACCCGCTAATGACTTCGGAGGCATGTCAATGGGTGGTGATATGTTTGGAGGAATGGATAGTAAGCCTACCAATGACTTCGGAGGCATGTCAATGGGCGGCGATATGTTTGGAGGAATGTTCTAGTCGGTGTTTCTTAACAAACAAGTGGACCAATAGATTTATTTGCGATTTTTCCTTCCCCTTCTGTAACGATTCAAGGACTTATCCACAACTACTTTGTGCGCAGGCTCGGGATTCTCGCTTCTTTTCTTTGCATCATACTTGTCCATTTCTGCTTGAGACACATGTTCTCCCTGTGCTCCCACTCCAGTAATGCTCACTGTGTTCTTCTTACGTCTTCGGTTGATCGTACGATCTTCCTTTGCAAGCCAGCGTTCAGGATCCAAAGTCGATGGATCACGGTATCTTCCAGTCTCCTTTAACTTCTGCACAAACTTGGCGGTCTTTCGCAGACGTTTCTTCTTATTCAATCGATTCTTCTTCTCGGCATTCTACTATTTCATTCTAGCAAAATAAGGGGTACAATTTTCCGAACGTTTCCGATGTCCATTGCTGGCTCCGTGTTCTCTGTCTCCATAGCATTTTCTTGAATGGACGGAGTGGGTGTGTGTTTCAGATAGTCGCGCCTGCAAAGCATTTCTTCCAACTTATCCATGTCCACATTCTCTAGGATGCCAACTTCAGGCAATTGCACAGATAGACGGATCGCTTCTTCGGGAGCAGAATGAGAAGCAGCCAGCACAAGACGAGAAATAATCTCAATTCGACTTTGAGCGTCCAAAGTGGGATGCTCCAAAAGAGAACGCAGTTGGGTCGCTGCCAAGTCGTACTGGTGGGTGTCAAAGAAGTATTTAGCAGTGGCTTGGAGAGAATCGACTTGCTGTTCTTCCGATACTGAGATTGCTGAGCTTACCATCGACTGAATCAGACTACTATCAACAAAATGCCCAATGCCTACGTATCCACTTCTTTCTGGTCCTGAACATGGCGGCAGACAGCATAGAACAGCGACTGCAACCCCGAAGTCCGTAGCAACTCAGCAGGGCATGCGGCAATGGCAGAAAGTGCTTCCGTATAGCGACCTACAATATAGCACAAAGCTGGCGAGCAAACGTTGATTCAGCAAGGCCTGGATGAGTAACAAGCACAGATCCGAGGATGGTTTCTGCTGTATCGCCGCTTGAAGCTGTTTAATAGCTTCGTCTTCCTTGCTGTGAGAAAGAAGATCGCAGCTCTTCAGAACAGTCACACTTGCGGGGGACGAACTCTGCATTTCTTCCAGCACTCCCTCGAACTCCTTCCGCTATGACTCACTGCTTTCCAGCTCTGTTACCCGATTCAATAGGAGCAAAAGGACAGCAATGTTAAACTGGATAGCTGATCGCTGCTGCAGCGTGAGCTTCTTTATCACATCGGCAGGGAAAGACTTCAGCCTAAGTATATTACTCGCTCGCGATTCGCCATACCGCTTTAAACTATCTGCAGCTTCTTTTGAACCTCTGCATGCTGCGAGATTGCAAGTCGCAATCGAAGCAATGATCTTGCTAATACCGTGATGACTCAGCACCGCGAGGATTTCCTTCTCCGCCTCTTCGTTTTTACCACGGGCAATCTTGATAAAAGCGAGTTGAATGCGAATAGGGTCTAATTCAGGCTCATCGCTCGAATCTTCCTCCACGTCCACTTCTAATTCGCCTCCTTCACGCAGCTGTTTGCGACCCAAATGAAGAGCCTGCGTCAGCGTATTCTCAGCCTCGTCCAATCGGCCAAGATAAAGGAGGAGGGTACCGTAATTGTAGAGAACCTCATAGCTGTTGCTTGCCTAGACATTATGATTCGAGAGAAACAAGACCTTCGATTTCTCCAAAATCATCGCTCCTTCGTCAAGATGGCCACTTAAGAGAGCCGCTGCAGATACGTTTGTTAAGTACTCGTAACCCTCCTACCAATAATACACTCACCTTCAAAAGTCACAATGCCAGTCATCTCTTGATAGAGTTTCAAACTCTCCTCATAGTTCTCAAGACGATAAAAAATCTGGGCCTTCAGGAGTTTGGAGTTAACATCCTCTTTTCCTCGCTTGTTCAACTGTTCAAGAGCCGCTTCGAACTATATTTACATTTCAAAATCACCACAATACCTTCTGCTCCAAATACAAGCAATAGGCATGCTCAAGTTTGAAATCATGAGCCGAATTATTGATTACTTCAATAGCTTGATTATACTATTTGCTAATCGAAAGAAGGAACTAGCATACCTTCCCCATATTAATATAGCACACAATTTTGCATTTCTGTGCGTCAACATCATCAGGGAGAACATTAAGGACTATGCAATAATAATAGATGGAACACAAAATACTTGAGCGGCAGGAGTCAAGAATTGATTTAGAATCATCATTACCTATAGCAGCCACTAGTTTCTTGAACAATGGGACTGTATCGATTTTCTACATATGATCGCTAATCACAGTGAAGAGAAAACACTATCGCTCATTTAAATCAATTTCTGATAGAGGGATAACGAGAAAATTGGAATGCTTTATTCTCCAAAAATAGTCACTATTATGATTACTCTTCCAGAGAAAACCAAAAAACGAAACAATTGTGTACATTGGTCGAATCTAAAATCTAGAGTACTTAATTTTGGGTAACTAGAAACGTATAGCAAGTGTGTATTGACAACATGTGGGGGAAGCTGATTGCTGACAAGAGGATACTCAAATAAGTGGCAGTACTCTTCGATTTAAGTATTTTGAAAGTATGACATCATGTAGATATATCGAATTAACGCGAAACAAGTCAAATCAAACGAAATCAAATCAAATCAAAATAAAGGGGAAAAGCCAGTTTCCACTAAATAACACAAATACACTCCTCCTATCTTTTTGAGACAGATTCTTTGTTAGTGAAATTATGGATACAAGTTATGGTATGTGTCTCTCTATAGTTTGATTATCAAGGTGAGGATGCCACGTTGACTACTGGCACCTGTCGAAATATGGAATATGATATTTCTGAATTGTATAACTTGAATGAGTCGAATCAAGGTTCCAAATTGTTAATCTGTATGATTGGTCTGAGCGGCTGCGGAAAAACGTGTGTTACTTGGAAAGCACCTGAAAATTAGTTTTGTGGCACATCGGATCCACAAATTCCTGACCTGGAAGGGTTACAATGCTAAAGTAATTTCCTGCGCTGAAGTTCGTTCAAAACATTTCCCTGAGTATGCTTCTCCATTCCCCGAGTTTTTTAATGAAGAATGCTCCAAGGTTTGAAAACGGTCTTTATTTAACTGATAGTATGTTGATTTACGTGCTAAGTGTGTTGACCTATCTTTGCAAGAAGCAGTGGAATATCTAGAAGGTGAAGGCCAGATCGCGATCTTTGATGGTTCAAATCTTACAAAGTCCCGTCGTGAGCATATAATGAACGTTGTGAAGGAACATGTTTTCACAGAGTCGTTTGATAATGGATAGCCCATCATAAGTTCTCCAATCTGGATTGAAATGCGTCTACCAAACAATGAAATGGTGATGAAGCGCTTCGATAAGAATAAACTACAAAGCATGGAGTACCTCGGCTATGATATGCAAAAAGCTAAAGCGGAGCACTTTAAGCGAATCACATATCAGCGGAAAAGGTAGACTTAACTTTCCGTTCGAATTTAGTTACGATCCACTAGAAAACGATCCTTACGTCTATTGTATCGTGGAGTTTGGCGAAGGGGACAACAAACGCTATTTGGTGAACAATATTCGAGGATATCTTCCCACCACAATCATTTCTTTTGTGATGAATCTTCACCCAGAGGCGCGTCCGATTTACTTTTCACGTCATGGCCAGTCCATGTACAACGTAGAGGATCGAATTGGCGGCGATTCTTCTCTAACCGATTATGGACTGCAATATGCGGAGAAGCTGGGGGAGCGTGTGGCTACGATCGACGAGCTTCCTCCTGACAAGCTGGTTGTGTGGACGAGCTGTCTGAAACGAACGCAGGAAACGGCGCAGTTTATTCAATGCAAGTATCGTGTTCGCTGGCAGGCGTTGAACGAAATCGGCGGGGGTGTTTGCGAAGACATCACATACGCCGAGATGAACGAGCGATACCCCGAATTAGCGGGGCTTCGGCGTAAAAACAAGCTGACTTTCCGGTATCCGCAGTAGGTTGATTGGGTCGCGGAACGAGAAATAGAGGGGAGAGCTACATCGATATTATCGAAAGATTGCAGCCTGTTATCTTCGAATTGGAGAGAAACACGAATCCAATCATCGTCGTGTCCCATCAAGCGGTCTTGCGATGTCTTCTTGCCTATTTTATGGATATTCCTCGGAATAAGATCCCTTATATATCCTTCGAATTGCTGAGCGTTGGCTCTTAACACTTCACTATAACATCCCTTTCCATACTCTTATTCGTCTTATACCTCGAGATTGTTCCTATGATGAAGAACGAATGCCCCTTCATCCGCTGAATGTGTATGATACTATTCCAGAGCAGATGAAGGAAATGGAGGAGCAACGCCGTTCACAGAAAAAGAAACTAGCTAGTAGTTAGCTTGTAGTTGACTGGTAGTTGGCTAGTGTAGTAGAACATAACTATTTGCTTGTTTCTATCAAACATGACAAATTGATGAAATAAGAAGGGACAACTCCTTATACTGCTTCTCAACAGCCAATTCCTTGATTCTCTAAGCCATGATCATCACTCCAGATCCCTTTACTCTCAACTGAAGTTCAAACTGTGTAGACTTTTCTCTCAGCTTTGAGCATTCTTCCATCACTTCATTTAGCTGTTGTTCAAGAATATGCTTGTTTTGAAGAACTACAAAGAATATTAAAATGCCGATTCGAATAGCCTACGTTGACTCTTTACCATGCTTAGCTCGCTGTTCTCATTCTCGAGGGCTTTTAACCTGTTATCTAGCGAACGAGCTATATGGCCACGATCGTTTAGAACATCCACACATCGAGTCGATTCATTCTATCAATAAGAATCTATCGCAAACCAAAAATGATACTTGACCGCTTTCATAGGATTTCAAACGACGCAACAAGTTTTCATTTTCTTTGAGCAGCATAATATATTCTTCATTCTGACTTAACGAGCTTGGCTCTGGCTGTTTCTTTTCCTAAAAACTATATAATTTCTATTCTTCCTACATGACGCAGAAGAAATACTTCGCGATTCAATTGCTTATTTTTAGTAGACAAGACTTCTCGTTCCTTTTGTGCTGTTGCTGCTGCATTGGTGGCCTCTTCCACCTTTTGTTGGAGACTGCGCAGCTGAGTTTTTCCGTATTCAATCTTCTGGTGAATGAATGAGTGCAATTCTTACCAATGAATTTTGTTTAGAAAGAGTTTGCTGCTTGCTATCCAACTCTTGTTGAAGATGCTCCAGTTGTGAAGAAAGAGTTGAGATGCGTTCATCCATTTGAAGCTTGAACTCCGCTTGCTTCTTTTCCCAATTTGTTTTTTCCGTATAAAACTCTTCCTCCTTTTCCTTTAGTAGTCGTTCCTTTTCGAGAGCATCCTTTTCCCGCTCTTCTTTCAAGTGATTTATCGACTCACGTAAACGAGCACTCTCAGCTTGGAGTACCTGAGTCAGACTACACATAATACAAAAGATCGAGTTAGACTTTTTCTCATTTTCCAATTTTGTTTCGTACTCCAAGCGAGCTTGACGCTCCTTATCGAAGTCCTCTTGAATATGTTGATATTCACTGTAATTCAAACACATAATATGAAATAAAAAACGTCTCAAGCTGTCTGATCCTTTCTTTAAGACCATCATTTTGCTGAACGATCTCCAGTTTTTCTCGGACTAGGTCTCGATAACTCTATATTATATGACCAATTCTCTGAAGGATATCATACCTTTTCCAACGCCTCCATCTGTTGGCTCAAGACCGCGACTTCCGTTTTGGTTTGTTGATTTTGCTTGTCATGCTCCAAGGCATGTACACGTTCCTCCAGTTTATCTCGCTCTTCCTGAATCCTTCTCAGTTTACTTTGTCTATAGAATGAGCACGTACATTCAAATCGAAAACAGTTCGGGGTTCTTTTCTAAAAGAGGAATTAGACTGCTGTCCTCTTGATACGTGCGCTTCAAGGAAGATTCGTTCATTTCGATCATGCTCTCTTTCAAAACCTGGCGTAACCGAGATGCTTCTGCTTCGCTTCCTATCTTAGCAGCACGGAGAGTCTCATTCTCATTCACAATCTGCGAATATTTGGCTGCGAGTGTTTCGTTTGCCCTCTTTTCAGTATCAAGCTGACCCTGCAGATTCTGCATGTCGATTTGCATTTGAACAAAGTCTAATTCTGTTTTTCTTAAGCGTGCAAGTTCATTTTTTAGTTGATCAACATCTTTGCACTGTTCTTGTAGTTCTTTGGCTTTGGCTTTATACTTTTCTAATTGCATCGAAGTCTTTATTCCTTGCTCTTGTTGATGGCTCAGCGCTTCATTCTCTTGACGAAGCATTTGTAATTGAACTTGCTGCTTTTCGTAATCCTCTCGTATTGAGTCAGAGGATGCTAGCGACTGTTTCATCTTTGCGATCTCTTTCTGCATTTCTTGGATTTGTTGGATTAATTCATCGTTGCGAGAACCTTCCTCTAATAAACGATTTTCATAATCATGCGTTTTCTGTTCCTACTATTAATCATGATTGGTTTTATTTCTTACGAGTTGCTGTTGGGATAATTCATAGTCCTTCTTCAATAGTGCTAATTGTTCCTTTATTTGGGTATTCTCATCTTCCAGAGATTGGAGTTCCTTGATCATAGCATTGTCAGGTTTATCCGTTCCACCTGAAAATTCCTCGTATATTTTCATTAATACTGACTGGTATGATTCAGAAAGTTGGAGAATAGGAGAAATGTATCTATGTGACAGACCTAGAGTACTACTACGTTTGCGGATCACGAGTTGCCGCAAAAATATAAAGAACCTCACAGTACTACATTAGAACGCCATAGAATCCATACTTCTAGCAATTCATCTCTGTCAACTTGCTCGTTTTGCTTTTTCTTTTCAACGAATACTTCGATCTATCATTCATATTTCATCTTTCTATGTACTCCCGTCTTTTCTTGGAGCTTAATACATAACTTGTTAAACAACTCTCTGGTCAAGGTTTCTTCTTTATAAATGGGAGTCTCACCAAATCTGTACATGAGTAGCATTAAGTAGATTAACATATTACACGAAAAAACGATCAGAGCGTCTCCTGACTGGAAATCAGTAATAGAATGAATTTCTGGATGAAAATAGTTGATCTCAATTTAAGAAAAGGACTCGTCAATACCCATGCGAGAAGAGCACTCTCTTTCAAATTCTGATCCATTTGCTACCGCGTTCTTATCAGAATTTCGTGCTTGAAAAACTCTTTTCAATACAGCGTAGGGTTTCTCAGCTCAAAATAATTATATATATAAAACGCTTTTCTTTTTTCTTCCTACTCTAAAAAGTGTATTCCAACAAACAAGATATAAAATAGAATCTTTTCCATCAAAGACTCTTCCGATGAACTCAATAATAAGCGAGCACAGTGTGCTCGTGCTGGCTGCAGCAGCAGCAAGTGCGTTAAAGGAACCATCCAACTGGTTTGTATCGAAAGGATATTCACTTCCTGATGAGAAGGTTCCACATAATCCGTATCATCCGGCATGACGCTCTATTTCTCACTCCAGCTTTTCTCTCTAACAATATTCGTAATCAGAGACACGGCAAAGACCTTGATTCCTAAGTGGCGTGCCGCCAAGACTTCATTGACCGTGCTCATCCCCGCAGCATCGCATCCAATCAGTCGGAAAAAGTGGCACTCCGCTGGGGTTTCATAGCAGGGACCCGACTGGCAGACATAAACTCCCTCCTGAAGGATCTTTTGCTGCCCTTGCGACTCCACCGTAGCGCGGAAAATCCTGCGGAGCTCGTCATCGTAGGCGTTGCAAAGCGAAGGGAAGCGAGTTCCCATCGACTCGTTATTGCGACCCACCTAACTCACACAGCACAGCCAACGATTACCAAAGGGTTGTTGCCAGATAGACCAAGGAAACTGATGTGATCCTTGATCATCATTAAGTCGCCAACATGGAAGCTACTGTTGATTCCACCAGCAGCATTTGAGAGAATCACCATTTCGATTCCCAAAGCCTTCATAAGCGCCATTGGGATGGCTGTCTGGGCAGGTGTGTATCCCTGATAAAAGTGATATCTCTTTCCCATGCAAACGCACGGAACTCCAGAGATAATTCCATAATAAACAGGGAATCTGTCATCTCCATCTCCGACTATGGTAAAAGCGATAAAAGAAAAGTACGATTCGAGCGATCATCCATAAGAACTTCCTTACAAAGATCCCTAAGGGAAACGTAACAAAATAGACTTACGTCAACTCAACCCGGTCTTGTAAAGTATTGCAGAGTGGACCAAGACCAGAACCACAGACGATACCTACTTTGGGAGGCTTTCCAACCACTTCCAAGCACTTTGCAGCAAGCGCCTTGCATTTTTCGAATGAATTCTACACCTTGATCAAAGATGAACTTCACTACAAAATATTCGTTTCCTTCTTCCATTATATCCAATAAATGCTCTCTACACCAATGAAAGATGGATCAACAGAGAATACGTTTCGCAATAAAGAAATATCTAGTATATCATTGAAACAGAGGTCGCTGTTATTGTTTTTTATTCTATTTCCTTGTATTACTTATAATCTCTTGTTACTAGTTCAGTGTTGTTCTGCTCTAAGAACCAACTAAGCATTGTGTAACATATCCTCTATTTATGAATCACGGAGTGTCCTAAACAGTCAGCTAACACTAGAAAGGCATGCAATACCCTAATATCGGAGTCGTTCCTGATGTGGCGATTCCCTACGTTACTCAAGCCCAACAAACTGAGCAAGATGGTAAAGGCGATAACCCAGATTTGAAGCAAGAAACGAAGCCCATAGACACATCTACCCAACAAGGCGGGCCTTCTCAAAGTGCAGTTGATCACAATGTTTCTGCGTATATCAGGAGTGTTCTCGTGATACATAGTCCCGAAACAATTGCAGTTCTTCAAATGAAAAGAACGCTTCTCGGAATGTTGATAGATCTTATTCGGAGGAATCACCAGATGAAATTAAAAGATATTGTGTATGAATTCCAACGAGTTTCAAGCCTAGAGAATACATTAACAAGAATAAGGAGAATTTGATTCGATTAGATGGTAGAAAGTATGTCGGATCGACGGACCGAATCGTATCGGGAGCACTGTATTCATGGAGTGAGGTCATCCCAAATAGCTATTCTTCCAATGCGTTTGTTCAAATAGGTCACAGTATTTGGTCTCTCAATAACAAAATCGCTAGCGAAGTCGAAACGGACATTTACGAGCGCTTTCTTTCTCGCGAGCGGCATCGAAAGCGAAAGCGACGCGCGACGCGCGGCCTGCGTAGGTTTCGAGGTGGATCGTCAACGAAGGAGAGCCGTTCAATCCAATGAGTCTAACCTGCTCGCCGGAACAAATGGAACTCTGTCTAACCCGCGTTCTTCGCGACATTCGGCAGGAATCCGGAGTGACGAAGCCGCTGGATTCTGGGTTGGTGCAGTCACATCCCTTGGGAGAGACGCCGGAAAATGGAGAAGAGGAGAAGGACGATCCATTTTCGTTTTTGCAGCAAGATCTCTTTGAGAACGCTTCCCTCCAAGATTGCGAAAATGAGATGAAAGAAAAGCTGGGAGACGAGGGATTTTGCTTTGTCATCCAGGTATCTGGCCCGAATTTCCTGTCATTCGCTTAGTTTTTCAACTTCTTCCGTGAGTATCTGACGCATCCCACCGAAATGGCTGCGCGAACGCTCTCCAAAATTGACTCGGTTCTTCAAGAAATTCAAAACGACTCGCAGAAACCTGCGCCATCGATGGCTTCTTCCGGAATGTCAATTATGCCGCAGCCGATGAGCGTAGACATCGGCGAGTCCGGCGTTTTCGACATTTCGAAAGCGCGTCGTGCGTCTATCCAGGATACGGATGGCCTGTTTAATGAGAGAGAACTCAATTTGAATCTGAGTATTGGACTTCCCAACGAACTGTCGAACTACAATCAAATGTCCAATATGCCGACTATCCATTGGAGCTCGCAGATGAATAAAGAGACTTCTGCACAGTAGGATTCGATTGGATAGTTTTATGCAGATCAATTCCCATCCCTTCGAACTCGCAGTCCAATCAGTACTTCTCGCTATCGATGTTTCCTTCGATGGCGGCTAATATGCCTAGTAATATGATTAGTCAGTTGAGTCATGGGATGTACGAAGTGGGGGCGACCAATAATGATCTTGTGGAAAAAAATATCGATTCTTCAAGCCGTCCCAATGAAGAGGAGCATGCATCTTTGTATGTTTGTTGTATTAAGAATACAGTGATTGATCGTGCTGTCATACACATATCTGGAGTTGCTATTGCGGATGAAAAGCGTGTGTGCATTGGGAGAAAGTCACTGCAACTCGATTTGCAATCGTAGGGAATGTATATATCTCAAACAAGCAAGTCCCTTTTATACCTTTTTAGCAACCACATTATCATAAAATGCAATATCCTCTAAAACTTCCTTTAGTAGTTTGGGATTTCGTCCATTTTCCTTTAGAATCTCTGCCAATCTCACCAAATCATCGCGAAGGGAAAGTGGAATAAGAAGGGACTTTTGAAGGGCAGACGAATCGACTTGCGACGCGTTTTGCTGGGAGAGAGAGTTTTGATTAAGCAGGTTCTATATGGTCAAATAAAATACGAAGAATACGATCATCTTTTCTTGCTTTTCTTGCTTTTCTTGCTTCTCTCTTTCTTGCTTCTCCTTCTCTTGCTCCATTTTCACTTCCTGATGCGCTCGCTCTTGTAATTTACGATAAATCGCTTCCAACGCATCTTTCCCACTCGGATAAGTCACCTACATTCAACCAAACGCAGCAGTCTAACATCTCCCACTTTGATTTCGGCGGGTTTCTTCGGATCAATGACTCGGGCAGAAGACGAGGCCGAAGCACTGCAAGTATTCGAAGAGAACACTTGCTCAAGATGAAGTTCGTGCTTGCAATCATCCAAAGGAGTTGGTTGCACTGCGCACTGATACTGACTGATTTTCTGGCGTCGTAATACAACCAAAACACATGTGCATAAGACGAAAATGCTGAATGCATAAAGGATTCTCGTGTACAATGGAAGCGGCAAGAGCAGAGCTGCGAGGACCACAGCAAAAACTCCCAAGATACTACTCCAAGAAACGGAAAGATCCGGAACGTCATTCGAATATTTCTTATATAACGCCAATTCATCCGAAGACAATAAACCTTGAATCAGACAAAGCTTAAGCAATTGCAAAGAAGAGGTTCGCAACTAGACGATTTAAACCACACTATAATGCAACATTCGGACAGAGTGAAGTGGTAGGTTGTTCCAAAATCGCAAACATATAGCTTTTTAAATTTGTCACAGAATCGCGTTCACAACGATCAAACATTGCCATCTCATTTCGTAAGAGAAGGATGAGAATGTTGTTCAATAATTCATATCCATAGCATGAAGAGAAATTTCTAGTAGAGAATAATTCGATAGCATATGCAGCCGACTCGAAAATATCACAATTGTCATTCTAGGTTTAAATCCCTCGTTATATTCTTACCACTTTATTCTCTTTGATGTTATCACTGAATTGCTTCAATTTAGAGAGAACCTCTTTCTCTTCTGTACAATTGAGGAGGAGAATGTTCAGACGAGACTACAAAGCAATAAGAAAGGATCCAATTAACATAGTAGGGCGCTTACCATAATAAATATTAAAATATCTGAATAAATAACCCGCTTGGCACTACACTAAGATTCGTTTTTCAAAGAAACAAAGCAGGATAAAGTACAAACCCAAAACTGACTTAGGAATGTTGTGGCAGTCTAAAAAAATCGACTGCGTGCAGCATTTGTTTGCTTTTGTTTGCCCTTTTCTCTCTTTGTAGACTCATAAGAAGAACAGTCTATATTTACTCCACAATAATAGCGCCTTTCCTTTATGGGGTTCAATTTCCGTTTATATCTAGGCGATATGAGTGATATATCATTAAAGTGCGAGGCCCAGTTATCTCTTTGAATCTCTTCAGAAAAATCAGATTCCTATCCATTTAAAACAAAAACACAATATTTACAGTAAATGAAACCGCACTTGCCACTACCACCCCTCCACTACAAATATTTGTGAGAAGAATCGCACAGAGGAAGAGAAAACCTAATTCATTAAAACACACAACAGAGACAACGAATCAACCTCATCAGCGATGTATCTCAGAAACTAAAAACACACTAGTCTAATTAAATATATATAAATCAGGTGATGTTTGACCATTCCATATCGCAAAAGTGGTTCCTTGATCCTTGATTACCAAGACGTTAACTACACAAGCTTAAACTTGCAACAGAAAACTTGAACAGTTTATCTGGTCGAAGTGATTGTAGCTACACCCCAGATCCAACCGTCACCTATTTTTTAAATCGCAGTAGATGGTAAAGAGAAGATATTTTTCAGGCAAAGATATCTAGTATTAGTAATATATAGACGATGACAGTGATGAAGACGCTCTTTCCCCCTCTTCTCAGCAATATATATCAAAAAGAAGCAAGACTAACAATCTAAGCAATGAAAATGCACATAGGAGCGAAAGTTCTTCATTTTTTCAGGGAAAATGCTCCGTCTGTGAAAGTAGTACTCCTCCGCTATATTCTTGCCTAAAATGCCAGCAATTGTTCCACAGTTATTGCGGCAATTTTCGGGTGGAGAGTGAAAAAACTGGAATCTGTGGAGATTGTCTTTTTTCTGTACATTTGTTGTTTCGGTACTATGCAGATCATATTAGAGTGTCCATGCTGTCACCAGCGCGGATTTAAGGGTACTCATGGGTTACGTACACACATTGGTGGCTACTGCAAGAAGCAGCACGCCAAAGATTGGAGACAACATTTCAAAGAGTTCTTTGCTCAGCTCCAGCAAGAATTGGAGAACATTTCAAAGCGTGATATAAGTGCTTTGTCCATCATTCGTTCGCATCGACAAATGGCGAACGCCGTGGCCAAGTTTGTAAGCCATTCTTCTCTTTTCTCTTCTGACTAGTATGGTTGCACCGATGATTGCTCTTCGAAGGATGCTGCTTCGAGTAATGACTATGAAAGCCACATGACCTTGCTGGACTACGTATTTTGTTTTCTTTCTTCGTGTTTGTAGATCAACCAGACCCAGCATACGAAAAACTCGGGAGATCGCAAGTCTGCTCGACACGTCTCCAGCACAGAGAAGTGGGTTCGATTGTTCTTTCTCATGCAGTTCTCTCTCCAATGCACGCGGCGCCTCGTCGACCTCCGCCTCCGCACAGCGCGGAAGCGGCGAGCCATCGGGTAGGCCGAAAGAGGAGGCGGGAAGCAATTATTCGCTGCGAAGACTGTCCAGCCAGTCGTCGCAGAACGGCGACGCGGCTACGAGTGGCGACGCAGCCTCCAAATTGACGCCTGCGCTGGACCGAGGGAATCTGCTGAACACGATTCTTTTGGATTGTCCGTTTTGCAAGAAGGCGGGATGCCAGGGACTGCCAGGAATCCGCACCCATCTGTGCAATTACTGCCAGAGCATCAATAAGAATTGCTGGAAGGAAGAGCGCATCGTGGGCGAGGAGGGAGCGAGTGACGAATAGAAATGTCTTCGATTCAATATCCAGAAGTACGAGAAGCTGAACAGCGTGCCTGGAGCAAATATCGAATACAACAACGCCGCGATCAGTCTTCTGAAAAAGAAGATTTTGGAGGCCGATCGCGCCAAAGATCGCGCCAAGAATCCTGCGTCCAAAACGAGCGGAGACGAAGGCAATAGTGCCGTCTCGAGCAGCAAGGCAGAGTACGAATCACCCATTTTGACTTTGACCACCTTGTAGATCCGCACTCATTGACACAGGCCTGATGAATTCCATCACCTATGACAAGGTGTATTGCCAGCATTGCCACGACGAAAATACTTACTGCCCTTTTTGTGGTTGCCATGTACTGCTGCTGGGAACGCTCCTTTGACAATAGACCTGCCATTACAAACACATCGCTCCGTTGTTACTCATTTGCGATAATTGTGAACGCGAACATCATCTGTATTGCATCGACCCGCCTCTGGAAACCATTTCAGATGATTCTTGGTACTGTCCGGAATGTCAGAAGAAGCTCTATAAAGAGTATATCAACAAGGACAGGAACTTCACGTTCTCTCTGCAATCTGTAAACTCGGAGACCCGAGAGGCGATCCAAACACTTCTGTCCTCTGTTCTGAGTACCACCACCAAACCCTGTGACCTTTCTTCTGTGCTGTCCTCCCTGTCAGTCCCAGAACTCCTTCAAATTCAATCTTGTATAAATATTAATGGAGTCAAGTCACTAATTATTAGATTTTTCCACTTGTATCAATCGTCTGTTTTATAGACTTCCTCATTTATTTGTTTGTTCGAATAATTCAGTATAATTAATGCAATTATTAATTTCACAACAATTAATACCTTTCCATTAATGAAAGTAATATTATTCAAATAGTAATCAATTCTTTTGAAATTAATTGGGAATAATTAATATCAGTGTAATATTCTTGATGCAATAATCGATTATAATTATTTAAAAACAATTTATGCATGTTTTGTAAAATACAATCATTTCCGTATACTATTTTCAACAAACAATCCACAAGTTGCTCATTTCTTCACTTTCAGCACAACATCAAGTTTAGTCCGCATATCCGTCGGGGTGCTTGTGCTGCCAGTTCCAAGCATCACGGCATGCATCCTCCAGGGTGTACTTCGCCTTCCAGTGCAACAACTTCTCCGCCTTATCTGTAACGGCGTAGGCATCTGGACGATCTCCAGCACGTCGTGGGCAGAGAACCTTCTTCAATTCGAATCCACAGGCCTTCTCCATCGCACGAATCACCTCGAACACCGAAGAACCCTTGCCCGTTCCCAGGTTAAACACGTCGTAGCCCTTGTAGCCGTTGCCCTGCATGTATTCCAGAGCCTTCACATGGCCTTCCGCGATGTCCATCACATGGATGTAGTCACGCAGACAGGTGCCGTCGGGAGTGTCGTAATCGGTACCAAACACGTTAATGTGGTCCTTCTTACCGATCGCCACCTGCTGCAGGTAAGGAACCAGGTTGGAGAGCAATCCCGAGGGATCTTCGCCCATATCTCCGGAAGGATGTGCACCGATGGGGTTGAAGTAGCGCAGAATCGTGATACACCACTCCGGATCCTGCTTGTACACATCGCTGAAGATTCGCTCCATCATGAACTTGGTCTCTCCGTACGGATGCTCAATACCCTGAAATCGAATGCACCAGGCAAGCTTACATGTCCAGTAGGCGTATTCTCGTCGAAGGGACAGGGAGCGTCTCCATAAACTGTGCAGGAAGAGGAGAAAACTGGGATGATGAAAATCCAAAGAAAAACCTACTCAAACGCTTCACGTTGTGCTTGCGCATCGCCTTCAACAGATTGATCGAGCCAGTGAGGTTGTTCTCGTAGTATTCCAGAGGCTTGCTCTGAGACTCACCGACATGCTTGTAAGCAGCAAAGTGGATCACCGCTTCAAAAGGTCCGAATTTGGTAAACACCTCATCCAGAGCAGCAGCATCCAGAAGTGAACACTACACATGACAATCTCCCACAAAACATACATTTGCAAACAGCAATTGTCCCTCTGCGGGTTTCGCTACCTTCTTGATAGCTTCAAAGCACCCCATTCTACCTCTCAGCCAAAATGGGCGAATACATACCTGGAATTCGATAGGTTATCCAAAATAGTCACCTTATAGCCGCTCTCGATGAGTGATACAGCAGTGTGAGAACCAATGAAACCATTGCCTCCTGCGAGTCAGCAAAATCCAATGTCGATACCAGTAAGTAAAATGTTTCCCTTCATATTCATACACTTTCGATCAAAGAAACAAAAAATGACTCCCCAAAGTCATTCGCGGTTATGCAAATGTTAGCTGATTTATCAAAAACGCAAATGATCAACAAAATGATGGAATGTTAGTATAATCTATTCTATTGTGAAAGACAAAACAGGTCTTCCATAGCTCAGTTGGTTAGAGCGTGCGGCTGTTAACCGCAAGGTCGACGGTTCAAGCCCGTCTGGGAGAGTTTCTTTTGCTCTAATAAGTTTTTTTAATTCAAAACTCTTTCGTGGAGAGGACGATGCATCTCAACACTCCCCGTCCTGTAATTTAAGGTTTAGAAAGAAGAACTTTCGATTTGAATGTAGCAACATCGGAATGAATAATCAAAGAATAGAAGGAGTTGATACAAAAATACAGTATATTTTTTTTCGGATTTTATTCCATATTCTGCCGTGATGATATCATGATTGGGTGGCAGTAACGCCTTTTCACTTTTATCACCAAATATAGTGGTTTTACAAGTAACGCCACTTTTCTTTCGCTTTTCTTCCACTAATCTGTCTGTTTATTGAAAGTGGAACTTGTAAATTCAAATTCCAAAAAAGCAGAGGAAGGGAAAGCGACATTGGAATTACCGGTTTTCCCGAGCATAAGTTTTGCGGAGTTGGTTAAACATGCCATCTCTTGTCAATGTGAATTTGGTAAGTGCCCTGTTCCTGGCTGCATCGTCACGCAGAAGGTTGCCTGTTTTCTCTCTCCAATTGCAGCGAAAAGAAGAAAACGAACCGAAACGCACATCGAGAACAAGAAACGGGCTCGAACTATGATGGATATACGAAAGAATGGTTCACATTCCACGAAGAGAGACGATTTTATTCATGTTGCTCCATCAAAAGGTGATTTCACTTTGATGCCAGTAGAATACTATCTGCCTCGTAGTGCAAGCTACAGTCCGTTATTGGATACGATGACTCGGAACCAGCTCATAGTTTACATCAAGTATCTGAAGTCTCGGTCGTTACAGATATATTACGGCCCGTTGATTCAGCTGTTGATGCAGCACAAAGACAACCATGGTATTTTTAACTCGCCTGTTGACCCAGATGCTGAGAACTTACCGACCTACTATTCCGTTATTTCGAAACCTATGGATTTGGGAACAATTCGAGATCGCTTAGCCAGCGGCGAGTATCAGACTCAACGTGATATCTTGAACGATATTTCCCTGGTGTTTAAGAACGCGCAGAAGTTTAATCCCCCAACCCACTTCGTATACTTGTGTGCTTCTTCCCTAAGCAAGGTTTTCGAAAGCGAGGTAGAAAAGATCCGAACTCGCATTGAGCAGAATCGTGTGAATCAAGCCAACCATTTCTGCTCTTCTTGCCGAGGAACGCCCTGTCGAATCTGCGGCGAGAAGTGTTTGAAGTACAGTCCTCCCGTGTTTGTTTGCGATGGCGATTGCCATGAACGAATCTTGCGAAACACGACCTACTACATCATCCGTGGACAGAAAGGACGGTACTGTCAGAAGTGCTATGCAAAGAAGATCGTGGGAATGGACAAAGCGGACCGCAAGAATCTATTCGTGAAGAAGAAGAACGACGAAGTGTTTCCGGAATCCTGGGTGCAATGTTCACGCTGCCACGAGTGGCTCCACTGTATCTGCGGCTTGGTTCATCCTCGCCAAGTCACCAACAACTACGTCTGTCCGATCTGTCTCTCGGAAGACCCGCGAAGAGAACCGAAGCCCGTCCAGGGAGCGGCTGCGATCCCGACCTGCCCGCTGAGCGAGTACTTAACAGAACAGGTGTATCAGCGTGTGGATCAAGTGGTGCAGAAGTTGCCGAAGCGCCTTCGCCCTACGGGGGCGGCGCTATCGCAACTCAAGCAGAATCTGATCGTGCGGGTCGTGAGCAACATCACGACCTCCGTGACGGTGAAGAAGGCCATCGCGCCCCTGTTTACTCCCGACTACTCCGACGAGCTCTCGCTGCCCTACCGGAGTAAGTGCATCGCGTTCTTCCAGCACCGCAACGGCGTGGATATTCTGCTGTTCGTGCTGTATGTCCACGAATTCGGCGAGAATACAACGCCTGCCAATCGTCGCTGCGTGTACATTTCCTATCTGGACAGCGTCCACTTCCTCTCTCCCCGCTATCTCCGCACTCCCCTGTACCATACGCTTCTCAACGGCTATCTGGCCTATGCGAAATCGAACGGGTATTGCCGCGCACACATCTGGGCATGCCCTCCTTCGCGCGGTGATGACTACATTTTCCCTCATCACCCCCGCGATCAGCGAACGCCCAACGCGGACCATTTGATTGGATGGTATCGCCAGTTGTTGGCGGAAGCCGTCGAGGCCGGGATCGTGAGCCACGCCTCGTGCCAATTGGACGAGCTTCTCCATATCAACGCGGTGCGGAGCAATAATCCGGATATCAACCAGCGGCAGATTCGATGCTTTTCGATTCGAGGGGTCGCCGAAACAGAACTCCCAGAGTCTGTTTTAGAGCGCATCCAGACGTCTCCTCTCCCCTCCTCTCCCTGCTCTTCAGACTATGAAACAGAGAATGAAAACGAAAACGAAAACGAATCCGATTTGTCTTCAGACATGTCGTCGCTCAGCACGGCCACAGCATCCATCCCTTCTGCGGACTTTACACCCCATCCCACTGCTTCCTTGCTGCCGACCGGGTCGCTGAGCGAGCTGGAGCGCGTTCTCCTCTTGACCGTTCCTTATTTCGAGGGGGATTATCTTCCGTACGTGGGAGAGGATCTTTTGAAAGAGATCTACCAGGATAGTTTGAAGCCCAAAGTCTCTCGCAGCGTTCGCATTCATCGCCTCCTGACATCTAGACCTCTCTCTCCCACGTGTCCTCCGTCTCCTCCTCCACCAAGAACAGAGCCGAGCTTCGCGACCGAATTCTACAAGACAACATTCTACAGTTGCCTTCCGAGTTCCTTCGCAAGTATGCCAAATCCATGCTGGAGAATCCTGCTCGCTTCATGATCGTCTATCTCCGTCCCACATGTTCCTTCTGCGGTCAAATCATCGTGGGCACCGGCCTTCGCTGCGATGACTGCTTCGTGAACAGCACGCCCTTCTTCCTCTGCCAGCTCTGCGCGCAGAAGGTTCGATCGATTGACTCACTCAATTCATCGTAGCGGATCTATCACGCCCATCCCTGCTCCACCGTTCAATTCCCATCCCTACCGCCCGTCGTCGAGCGAGATCCCACCATTTCCTACCCGTTTTTAGACAAACGACACGAGTTTCTGCGACTCTGCCAGGGCAACTTCCTTCAGTTCGATACGCTGCGGCACAGCGTGCTGTCGACTTCGATGGTCATGGAGTTCATCTTTCACAAGGTCCCAGACCCCTTTCTTGATCTGTGCGATTCCTGTGAGAAGATCCTCTATGATGAGTACTATTTGTGCAGATACAAAGACGATTATCGATTGTGCAAGGACTGCCTGGAGAGAGATGGAGGCATTCATTCCAAACATCACACAAACCATCCTAAAACTTGTTAACATTACACCATTTGCTAAATTCTCTCATGTCTTTTAATTTGAAAATCGGGTCTTTTGTTTGTTTTCAAAGTTTTATGAAGGAGTCTGTGGAGTTGCCTCACTTTGTGGAGGATCGAGCGATCGACTCCGAACCTGTTTATATTGCAAAGTATTCGCACAATGGACAGCTTTTGGCTGTAGTTCACACAGACTATTCTCTCTCTATTTGGGATGCAAACGATATTCTAGTCAATACCTATGAACAAGCTTTTTTCACACAAAAGACGCATAGCGACCCCAACTCGGTTCACCTCGTTTTTCTTGATTGGTCTGCCAGCGATCGCTATCTCTATTTTATCGGAGACTGCGTTGGGTTTCTCATCGATATTTATGGAAGCAAGAAGGATGCGCGGAGTTTTACGTCGATTTTGATTCGTTTTAATTTATACATAGATTTGATCAACCCTTAAATTCCTTTTCTGCTCATCCGGAGGAAGATATGTTGTGCCTTGTGACTTGTCTTGACAAACTAATCGAAGTCGATATCCAGAAAGACACAACACGAACACTGCTCAACTACCGAGACAGATTTCGCTCTGACACAACCCGAAGAACTTCCCTTCCTTCGTATGCACAATATACTGGGTTTGACAATCTAATCTTGCTCTGTGTGCAGGGTTATCTCTGCTTGGTAAACCAAAGCGGGGAGATCATAAACGAGTGTCTACTCAAGTTTTCGCCCCTCTTTCAGCAGCGAGTTTGCATCAACCGCGAAGACCGCACCTGCATTGTAGCGCGCCGTTCCGAGCTTTTGACCATTTCATTGCCCTCGATGGAGATTATCTCGTCCTACCGCGATTCCGTAAACGATTCTCCCTGGAAGTGTGTGGAGAGTCTTCCCTCCCAGAAGCTCGTAATGGCGATGCCAGAGAACTACGTGCTCGATGGTCCTGTGTTTTACATCATGCCTCCTGAGAACGGAGTGGACGTGGTGATCTACCGAGAGCCCAAGCAGCGCATGGCGTGGGGTCTGCTTCATCCCTCGGGAAACAGCATTCTCTTCTGCACGGACCAGCGCGAATTGCTGCTGTATCGCAACGAGGATCGCACGATTCATTGGAACGTAGATGAGCGGCAAGCAGCCTCCTTTCTAGGGTCCCATGTATCCTTATCATTTCACGTACCTCAAGAAAAACGAGCAGGGACCGTCCACGATGGAGCCTTCTTTCGAAGCGGACTATTTCCCGATCAGTGATCGCGGCATTGAGTTCATGCAGTGTGAGGTCCTGGGTCCAGTCCGGAAATCGGAAGGAACCGAGGATTCGAATGGAGTGCTGGGATCGAAGAGGACAAAGAGGGATGATCGTATCGACAAGGCAAGCGAACTTCATCCAATCGACTTGTTCTGTGACTGTCCAGAGAAACCGCAAGTTTTCTATATGCACCTCGTAGCGGAGGATCCAGAGCGCGCGGTGCTGCATCATGAGAACATGCTCCCTGATCCCCTTGATGATATTTACAATCGTGTGTAAAGTGGTTTGTTGAAATACCTGTTAAAAAGGCAGTATACAAGCACGCATAGCCTAATTGGATAAGGCGCTTGCCTACGGAGCAAGAGATTGTGGGTTCAAGTCCCACTGTGTGCTTTCTTTTTTGCTTTTATTCCTTTCCAACGACGATTCTTCGAATCCCACTTTTATATTCCACCCTTCCTCCTATTCCGGTTTCGGCCTCGTTTCGCCCAGTAGATCGCTGTATAGAATTGATCACCTTCTTTTTCAAACAATTCGTTCTTATCTTTTCTTTTTCCCCGCTTGAGTGTTTGCCATTTCAACTTTTCCTTTCCTGTTGAAGTAGCCTCCGTTTTCCTGTCTTAAGCCAATGAAACCAGATAAGGCGTTTCGAAGTAATCAGCAAGTGCTTAGAAGATCGATAAACAAGAGGAATGCTATAACGAAGCATTCGAGTTTGAAATCAGAAAAATCGACTCCAGCACCAAAGAACGATCGATTCAAAAGAAGACTCGATATCAATCAAGCGATTATTGAGGCGTTGGATGACTATACAGCGGAACATGTCGATGAGTATTCAAGGTATCAAAAAGAGCTTCTTCTTTCGCCTCCAATTTACGAGAAGAAGTCATCCAACACAGAGAAGCTGTCTTCCCAAAAGAAAACGAAAAGGACTCACAGTTTTGATATTCAGACTCACAAATCTCCTGTTCTGAGTGCAAAAAAGGCACCACCAGTTCATGACGAGCTTCCGCCGCTGGAACCTTTGAGTTTGCGTGTAAAAGTTAAAAGTGTAGGACCAACAGGTAACAGTCGGTAATCTGTGTGTGAGGAATAGAGGAAGATTTTGTGAATCAAGCAAAAACGCTCTACCGCAATCTATTCAAGGGCGGCTCGACGCTTCCTACGAAGTCCCTATTCTCTGCAGAGCAGGAAAAAGAGCTCAAGCAACTCTTGCTCAAGATTGTTCGTTCGAACGGGTCTCTTCCCGGTACCAACGAGGAACCTGTGCTGTTCTACTTCTCAAACAGCGCGATTTCTCGCTTGCTGGACGCGCTCCGTTACGAAAACCCCTACGGTCTGAGCATTCGAAGCTCTGTTCTCGAAGCTCTGGCTCGCTACGATATGAGTTTCCATCGCTTGATCAGTCATGGCTTGCACGAATATCTGCTCCAATACGTGATGGACGAGCGTGGTCTGCGAGACAACGACGGTTGGCCAGAGAGCGAGGTGTGAACTATAGACGATTTCGCGACGATTCATCAGCAGATCGGCGGGATCCATCGCTATGTGATGTTGCTGCGCGTGCTGACAGACGTAGACGTGCGCAATGGCGTGAACGATAGCTCTTTCGTCAGGACATAGCGCGCTGCGCGCCTTCCACCCCGCAGGAGTTCCAGCAATGCTTGAGCCAAGTGCAAACGCTTTTGAAGAGCGTGGAGTGTCTGCTTCGAACGCGATCGGGCGTGTCCAAATACGCGGAGCTTCTCTCGTCGGTGACGATTTCTCTGTTTTCGCTGGCTCCCTCGCAAATCCCCTCGTTTTACTCGTTTGTTTTGCAGCATTGGCCAATGTACAACTCGGAGAAAGTAGCGGTGAAGGCGGTGGGGAACGCGTAGATCGTGTCGTTCATCGACCTGCTCGAAAACCTGATGGCCTCTTCGCCTCCGCTGAATCTGACGCCCTTTTTGCGCGACATCGCTCGCAAAGTGTTCAAGAAAGTGTGTCGCGAGCTGCTCGGAAGCCACCTGGTGGTCAGCAAGCGCGCTGCGTATTTCCTGCAGAATTATTATCTCCGAAGCAACTATATCGCGATGGACGACGCCATTCTAACGACTGTGAAGAAGACGCTGAACGAGGGAAGTAGGCTTCGGAAGGGCGATCGAAGTGTAGTGGATCACTGGAACGAAGTCGTCGCGATGGCCTGCGATAAAGCATTCGATATGATTTTAGATGCCCTCTAGTCATTTACTCCCATGTACAATTGGCTTGTTTCTTCACAAACACTCTATAAAAGACAAAAAACGCTTCTTGCTTGCTCACTTTCGATGTCGCTTTGGCATTTTGATCGGATCGATGATCGTTCCCATGCGCGTCTTCACTTCCGGCTTCGTCAAACTCAAGAACGAGCTCTTGCTGTTCCACTCTCTTCCCAGCGGCTTCCGCATCGCGCGTTCGTACTGTTCGCGCGACGTAAACGGGAACGGCACGCCCTCCACGCGCATCGCGCGCTCCCTTGCCTCCGCCTTTTGATTGATAATCACATGTTCCAAGTGCGAATCGCTTCGTTCCGGCATCTCCACTTCCGGCTTCGGTTCGCGGCGTCTTCGCTTCGGCTTCGGCGCATCCTATCCATCAACCCGGACCTCTGTTTCCACGATTCCAGCCCAGCTGCCCCAGCCCTCCATCTCCCAATCGTTCTGGATGTGATGTTTCTCCTTGTACTCCTCCCTCTCTCGCTCGATCACCTCCGCCTTCGTCTCCGCGAACTCTTGCTCCGCTCCTGCATCCGCGAACGCCTGCGCCATGAGCGCTTCTTGGTCCAATTCGTCCTCGAACCCCAGGATTCCCTTCACCGGTCCCTTTCGTTTCGGTTCCGACGATTTCTCGATGATTACCACCTTCGGACCCTTGTCATCCTCCGGTTTCTCCGGTTTCCCTGGTTTCCCTGGTTTCCCTGATTCGGTGGACGGCGTTTTCTGCATGGATCCATCCTGGTTCATCCGCGCCGTTCGCTTCGCAGAGGCTCGTTCCTATCTCTGAGGTTTCCCCAGTTTCCCCACTTCCAGTCTGGCGACAGCGGCCTGCACATCCACGCCGTCCTCCTCCTTCTCCTTCTCCTTCGTCCCTCGCTCTCCATGACTCACGTTATCACGCGCTGCCGCCAGCCACGGATTCTCCCCCGCGGGTTCGTCCAGCAGCGCGTCATCCGCCTCCGATTCCCCGCGGGATCCCGCTTCGGCTTCGCTGAGATCGTCCAGCAAATGGCTTCGCGAGTCCTTCGGCTCTGCCGCGTTGTCTTGGACCGAACTGGGAATTGCCGAGTCGTCCTCGAAGAGGCTGGGAATTGCCGGAGCCTCGAAGAGCGGCTTGACGGTGATCGGGTCCTTCACCTCCAGGCTTTTCCCTTCGCGCTTCGCTCTCCGCACCACGCCGCCGCTCAGCGCTTCGCGGATCGCCGCCGCCTTCTCCGATTCCTCCTCCTCCTTCTCTGGTTTCCCCAGTTTCTCCGATTTCTCCTCTTCTGGGTCGGATTCCCGCGATTCGTGCTCGAATTCCTGGTCGAACTCCTTCTCTTCCTGCAGCGCCTGGATGAGTTTCTGCGCTTCTTGGCGGGCTTCTTCGCGTTGCCGCTGCAGCGCGCGCTTCATGAAGTCCATCCTGCGTCCCACGCCCCCTCGCTGCCCTACTGGAACACGCCGCGCTGCGTCGTCGCCGCGTCCCCGTCGATTTCCGCGAGAACCGACTGCGCCTCCCGCAGCAACGCGTCGTTCCCCGCGGTTTCCGCGTCGTCGCTCGAGGAGTCCGCGTCGTTCTCGCCTTCGATGCGTCGGCGAAGACGCTCGCCCTCGCGCAGCTGCTCGTTGATCGCTTCCTACGCTGGGATCTGCAGGGAACGCCTACGCGAGTCGCGGCGTTCGCCATGCCGCCGTGCTGCAGCGCGCGTTTCACCCACTATACATCACGCAGAAAACCGCGGAACCCACCTTGGAGGTGTTCTTGTGCTTCAGCGACATGCGCTCTTGCACACGCTTGAGAGCGTCCTTCTCGAGGAGCTCGCGGTAGAGCTCGGGGTCGGTTTGTTTCAGCATCTAGGCGATGAATGATGATTGGACGGAGAACAACCTCACGCTCCTCGGCTTTGCGCTTCTCCTCGGCTTTCTTGTGGATCTTTCGGTACTTCTTGCTCTTGATCTTGTTGATTCGCTTGTTTTTCTGCTCTTGGTAGAACAAGATCGACTTCATCTGGGCGAGCTCGCGATTCCGCGCTCGGACCTCTTCGACACTGAGTTTGTTCAACTCCAAGTCTTGGCTCTCCTTGTCACGCACTCCTTTCTCCTTCATTTCACTCTTCTCCAAAATCTGATTCTAACTCCAAACCTATATGCACGTACCACATCGATCTCCTTTTCTAGTTCGGTTGTTGGCTCAAACTTCGAGGCTAACGAGTTGGAGGATGTCTTGAAGCTGTTTGGAGCTGCGTCTTCAAAGCGGAGAAAGTCTTCATTTCGGTTTTTCAAAACGATCCCTCCCCACAGAGATACTTGGCCTTTGCTTTCTTCGTATGCAACCTAGAAAAGAATCGCATTAAGAATCAAAAGGTACATTTCTTTCCAACTTTTCTCGCTGATGGCGAGGCAATGCTGCCGACACTTTTGTCTATGCAATCATTCCACTGTAACAAGCATAATACTTTTGATTTTGAAATCTGAGTCACTTTCTGTCGCAAACTACTAAACTCGGCAGAATCACCAAGTTGGCCGACGAGTGCCTCCATACTAAGTCCTTGCTCTTTCGGAGTTCCGCTCATAGTGCAAACTTAAACGAATGGGACAGAATTGTTGACTTGGTCAATCGCAGACAAAAATCCCCCGAAAAATGGAATTGCAAAAGTATGGAAACAAACAATCCAAAACTCTTCTCCCAGCTTCATATTCTTCTCGATCGTTCCCCACTCGCGATAGAACGCCTCGGCGATCTTCACTCCCGTCTCGATATCCTTCGTTCCGCACATCTCTCGAATACTGTGCATCGCGAGCTGCGGAATGCCGCAATCCGCCGTGAGAACTCCGAGCTGCGTGCTGATGCGCGGTCCGACGGTCGATCCCTCCCTCATATCCTGCTTCTTGACGGAGGACTGGAGATCGAGGCGGTTCTTCTTGCAGAGATAACGCATGACGGCAGCGGAGGGAGCGGACGTCGCCATGTTCTGCGAGGCAGCGAAGGACATCACGACGCCCTTGTTGAGGATGCAGCGATGGTTGCTCTCGGTCTTGTCGCTGTACTCCGGATTGAAGGCGTGCGAGACGTCCTAGCCATCAAAGAAAAGAACAAAAAAGCGACGTAGGACAGCAAGAACGACTTGCGAATGGCCTGGCTGACGTTCGATTCGCCCGACAATTGACTGATGATCGTGCGAAGACTCGTGCTCTCCGCGCCGGCAAGCGAAGCAGAGCCGATTTCCTCGTGGTCGAAGAGGGCGAGCACGCGAACCATGTGGTCGTCGGCGACTGGCTGCTCGAGAGACTGCAGGAATCCGTGCAGACCGCAGTAGGTCATCGAGAGATTGTCGATCTTGCCGCTGAAGATGAATTCGTCGTGGATTCCGCCGATGGTTGCGGGCTAGAAGGGATGATGCGAGACAAGAGAGAAGGTACGGTTGGATCGTAGAGATAGCAGTCCATGTCAAGAACAGATTCGGCAGAGACGCCGGCCTCCTTGCAGATCAAGTCGACGAGCTCTTTGGGGTGGCGATTGTAAATGTCCACTTCGCTCTCCTTCTCGTCCAGGGAACCAAGACCAAAGATGGGGAGAAGTTGCGTTTCCTTGTTGAACTCCACTCTGTCACCCTTTCGCTCCTTTTCATCGGAGAGATGAATGGCAAGCGATGGAATAAAGCACAAAGCTTTATGGAGATCGAATATCTTGGTTTCAATGCGGCCTACTTGGTAATTGTAGTGCATCTTTCGAAGAATCAGCGTGAGAGATATTTTATTCTCCTGCTGATAATAATAATATCTCATCAAATTTAAAAATTGATTTAGAATGTGCTATTTCTGATTCATTCATATTGTTTGCAATTCAGTTATAGGTTCCTACTTAAGTCAATTCGGTGACGATTTTTCATGAATAAATATCACCAATATACATTTTAACCTAAGATTCTAGCAATAGGACATAGTATTGGCAAACGAGCCAATCAACAAGAATAGCCTAGTTGAACAAAAAGGAGAGTTTTAATGACTCTTTTACTATATAAATTATATATTATTTCTATGATTTTTGTTCACCACTTACAGAATTCTCATTCTGAGCTTCAGACTCCAATTGTAATGCAATTTGTTCAAATCCACACATTTCCAATGCTTTCATAATATAGGCAGGTTGAAGTGTTGACTTCTTATGCGATTTTGCTATTTCACATGCTCTTTTACATTACAACCCAACAATATATGTACGCTGCTGTGATATAATGCACAAATATATTAGTGGACAACACAATTGAATCGCGTGCCTCTTTTGAAAGCTATGATAAATAGATTTCGCCATAATTACTTGATATTTATCAGATAATACTCTGCGAAATTCTTTGAGTACTATGGACGGTTGCAACGTCTCGATATTCGTGTTTTCCTCTTCCATATCAGCTACAGTATGACAGTATGCTTAATATGCAAGATTCTAATCCGTTTTTGAAATGTGAGAATGACTTTGTCGTTTTGCTTTTTAGTTTATGTTTTGTATAAATGATCGAAACTAGCAATACGAATTTTCTTTTTTCAACTAATTGTTTTTCGAATGTGGTGTCAATTCATTAATTATCAACTCATTATTTAACTATGATAATCCTAAATCTATCCGGGGCATGGTTGAGTAAATTAACTAATTATGCCAATACTGTTCATTTGAATAGAATAGCAGCTTCTACGCTTCTATTCACCTGATTACTTTTAAATGCTTCCCAACGTTAATGTCTTGTTTTGTGTGTTTTTCTTCCCATTTCCTTTGTAGCAGTCGTTACTCTATTTAACCTAAAACAAAAGCATTCTGAATAGCCTGAAAGCTATTTGTGTTTGATTACCCAGCCAATCAGGTGACGCATGTTATCCGGGAGTTTCATGATTATTGAATGGTGAAGTAAGGCATATTTTATCACTCTATAAGAATGAAGACTGCTACTCTTGCTGTTTTTACTCTTGCTGTTCTTGCCTGTATTGCTCGGACAGCTCAGGGCACCTGCACTGACGAAACTTTCGGAACTGTGGAAGATGGTGAAACCGCTTATGCTGCTTGCCCTGTTAGTCAGGACGGATACCAGTCTGCCCTTTGTACGGGTGGAAGCTATGGTGAGGCTGATGTTTCGCACTGCACCGATAGAGGTGTCACCGTGTTCTCTTATGGTATTGCTAGCGCCTCGTTCTTTGTTGGCCACACCATCATCGATATGGCCTTGAAGACTGACGGATCGATGGCCAGCTATACTATTGATCCTGCTCTTCCCGAGGGTTTGAATTTTGATTCTGCTTCTGGTGTTATTTCCGGAACTCCTTCTGTGGCTGCTGAGGCTATGCCTTACACTGTCACTGGTGTTCCTACTGCCGGAGGTTCTGGTCCTTCCACGATGATTACGATTTCTGTGTCTGTGGTGATGTGCCCTGCCCTTGATTCGTTCCCTACCGTGGCTAGTGGTGAGACTTCTTCCTCTACCACTGCTTGCCCTGCGGGAACTCAGGGAACTGCCACTCGTCTCTGCACCGATGGTTTCTTTGGAAACATTGATACTTCGGGCTGCGTGGCGCTGGCTCCTCAGGGTCTGTCGTACTCTGGAACCACGTCTGTTAAGCGTAACACTCCTATTGTTCTGGAGCCTCATTACCAGAACGCGGTCACTTCTTTCGAAGTGTCGAGCGGTACTCTCCCCGCTGGAGTGACTCTGTCTTCGGAAACCGGAACGATCTCCGGAGTTCCTACTGCCACTGGTTCTTCTGTTGTGACGATCCGTGCCAATGGCTCTGGTTCCTCCACCACGACTGTGTCGATCAGCGTTACTTCTGCTTCGTGCTCGGGTCTGCAGGATAAGAACGGTGGATCTGTCACCATTAATCACAACAGCCAGATTAACTTCGACTGCGAAGAGGGTTATACTGGCACTTGGAGTTACACTTGCCAGGATGGAGTGTACAAGAACAAGTTTGAGGGTCTTTGCCAGGCCTCCAGACCCACTCAGTTCAGCTATGCTCGTTCTACTTTCAATCTGAAGGTCGGCGAGCAGATGTACTCGGGTCGTCCTACTTGGAGTGGTGTTGCTAAGGTGTTCACCGCTACGAATTTGCCTGAGGGCTTCACGATTGATACTTCCACTGGTATCATTACGGGTTCTTCCTCCTCTGCCTATGATGTTATCCAGTCGGTCACTGTTTATGCGATGGTGAGCGAGAGTGCTACTCCTTCTCAGAAAGCTTCTACCACTGTCTCGATTATGGTCAGCGATTACGAGTGCAGCGGAGTGACTGAGTTCGATACCAAGAAGGTGGGAGGTACTAGCGAGTACAAGTGCCCTGAGAGCGAGGGCTACGAGGGAACGATGAAGCGAAAGTGCGTTATGGTGGACGACAACACAAGAGCGGAGTGGGCTTTGCCTGAATCTCACTGCCAGCTTAAGCCGGACTTCACTTTTGTCTATATTGGTGGTATTGTCTTCGTCGTCTGTTTGATCATCATGATCATTGGACTGATTGTGAAGTCGAGCCGTTCGAGAACCAAGTCGCAGAAGAAGAATCTGTCCAAGACCACTTCGAAGCCTGCTCCCAAGGCCGTGCCCAAGACAGCTCCAGTCCACAAGGCTCCTGCGAAGGTCACAATTTAAATTGTGGTTGTGTTTGTTTCAAACAGATCAAAAGGTGCTAGTGTACATTGGGCGTGGTTTTGCCTTCGGTTTCGCCTTTGCCACTTTGCGATTCGGTCTTCCTACATGTTACATAGACTAATACAAGAAAGCCACCTGTCGCTGGAGGAGTCGAAGATGGAGTAGTCGATTCTGCTTTTTGCTCGGGCATAAAAGGCATGAAAGCCTTTATTGGCGGTGCAGCGGGAGGTGCTACTTCAGCTTCGGCTTCCGTTGCAGTTGCAGTTGCAGTTGCAGTTGCAGTCTCAGCTGCGGGGTTTTCGGGTTGTTGGGCAGGCATTGGAGGTTGGGGAGGCTGCATTGCAGGCTGCGCAGGCTGTGCAGGAAGCTCAGGTTGCACAGGCGTCATGGGAGGTGGAGGTGGTGGGGCCGGAGCCTCCTCTTCCTCCGGCTCTCCCGGAATAATCCATCTTTTCTTCGCTTCATCATAGTAGGGCTTCACTTCATCCTTGGACAAATCCACTTTGTAGACCTTCTTTCCAGAATCCGAACCCCTGAAGAAGCTGAAAGAGAACCAAGAACTATGCTCTTCCTTCTTTGGCTCTTTTGCAGGCGTGCTTTCTTTTGCTGGTTTGCTGGGAGCAGGAGCAGGAGTAGGCTTAGGTTGTTCGAACGGAGTAGGAGCAGGAGCAGGTTTAGGCTGAGGCTGCTCGAACGGAGCAGGGGCAGGAGTAGGAGTAGGAGTAGGCTTAGGTTGCTCAAATGGAATCGGAGTAGGGGCAGGAATCGAAGCAGGTTGATCGAAGGGAATTGGAGCTGGAGCTGGAGTAGTTTGAGGCTGTTCAAATGGAATCGGAGCAGGAGCCGTTTGAGGTGGTTCGAATGGAGCTGGAGCTGGTTTGGTCTGTTCGAACGGAGCTGGAGCAGGAATCGAAGCAGGCTGCTCGAACGGAATGGGAGCCGGAGCAGGTTGAGGCTGCTCGAACGGAATTGGTGCAGGCTGTTCAAATGGAATGGGAGCCGGAGCCTGAATGGGCTGCTCGAACGGAGTCAAGGCAGATTCCATGCCTTGCTGCGCTGGCGGTTCCACGGTTCCCTGCGACATCGCCGGAGGCACAGGCATGGGCGTGGGCATGGGCGTGGGCGGGACATACGACACCAGATGGACGTTGTGGCGAGAGCGGCGAATGCCCGGCTGCGACCGCGCGGGCGTCGATCTCATCGCCGGTTGGCTCAACGCAGACGACGGAGGGGGCGTCAGCGGAGCCGCGGGGGACGGAGACAAGGGGAGCGAAGGCGTGGGCGGCAAAACGGGCGGGAGATTGGGCGACATCGGCGGAGCGGAGGGCGAAAACTCCTCGACGGGAGACGTTTCACGCGAATCCACGGCGGTCATGAGCGTATTGATTCCTTTATCCAGCGCACTGAAAAGCTGCGTAAGAATGCCTCCCTCCTTCCCCTTCTCTCTGTTCGTTAGGCCTCCCCATGACACCAACTCCTTGTCATTCTCCACGCTCTGGAAGCGATGCTCGAATTGCTCGAGTTGATTCAGCAGACTTGGGTTCTTCACGCTGTGCGACTTCACGAATTCTTTCAGTTCCACGATGTATTCGCGGCTCTGGTTTCCGCAGCCCAACTCTTCACAGCGCATCGCGTGAAGAAGCTTCAGCGAACACAGCGAGCGGCAGCGATACACCGAGTTATTCAGCGTAATGCCGAACTCGAACAGCTCCGACGCCGCCAAACACGCGTCCAACGCTTGGTTCCGCTCCACTTCGGTCGAATTCTCTTCGAAAGGAGCGTCGCTCTTTCCTTGCGACTCGATGAATGCGCCCAAGATCGAAAACGAAGGGTCGACAGTTACCGATTTGAGTTCTTTTCCGGCAAGCTACGCATCACAGCGAGTCCAAAAAGAACAACAATGTAGCAGATTTGAGCAGGGATGATGGCTTGCTTTGCACGAAGCTGATTGCCCAGCTCTTCGATCATCTCTCCGGAAGTCGTGTTCGGCACAATGGACAGAATCCCAGAAAGCATGCGCGTCCATCCTTCGACCGACGATCGATTCAGCGATCTGCGATTTGACAGCCCTGCCAATCCCCACTTTTTCGAATCCCCCAAGATCAGAGGCAGGATAATCGCGAGAGTATTGTTCTCAGGGAAAAGATGCATGGCGTATTGCAAACAGACGGAGCGGAACGTTTCTTCGTCTTCGAGATATCCCGCCAGCATTGCTAACGACCAGATCTGATTCCTCGATGCCACGTCGATCGCTTCTTTCCGCTACGAATGAAATCCCAATCGATTTGCCACCTTTCCCGCAAGGAGTAGGTCTTGAATCGAAATCAAATCGGATGAATAGGTTTCTGGGTTCGGATTGGGCAGCTCGTTAGGAGGCAGATCATCGGAGATGCACGCTTTGCTCATCAAGAGCGAGCATAACTTCTCAGTGGTCTTTTTTCTACATGAAAGCGCACAAAGAAACGATTTACGATCGACCCGCATTCACCACTCCATTGCTTTCGATTAGAATCGAGAGAACGCCCCAGAGAAGCTTCCAGTCCTCGTTATTGCAGCACGCGATTTGGCTTTGGCAATACTGAAGCGCTTTCTCGCGTTTCTTTCCCTGCGTTAGCGGTCCGGGGAAGGTTTGCAAGTCGTACAAACTCCCATCCTGTGCGTTCGGAATGCGATCCAGAGCGGATGTAGTGCAGCGATATCCACCGATACTGAAGTGCAAAGGCGCGCGGTTGCTGCTGGCCTGCTGAACATTCTTCAACGGAACGAACGGCTGGATGTGAGGCGTCGAAGGCTCCGGGAGCGAGCTCGCGGGAGGAGGAGTGAGAGAAACAGGAGACGAAACAGAAGGAGAACCAGCGGGAGGATTCTCGAAAGGAGGATTCGCAAAAGGAGGAGTCGAGATAGGCGGAAGTGACACGGGAGGAGCGACAATTGGAGGATTCTCGAAGGGAGAACTGGAAATGGGAGGATTCGCAAAGGGAGGATTGTCGATAGGGGGCGTCGAAATAGGAGGTGATGAGATAGGAGGAGTAGAAATAGGCGGAGTAGAAATAGGCGGACTGGATACTGGAGGATTTGCAAATGGAGGATTTTCAACAGGTGGCGGCGTAGAAATCGGAGGCGAAGATACAGGAGGAGGAAGTGTGGTGTGGGAAGCAAAGAAGCTCTCAGCACTCACGGCATCCAAGTGATCATCCGACGGCTTCGACTCTTTCAGCCCTTCCAGCACCTTATTCGAAGCAGCAATCGCTTCTTTCGTCTCCTGCATCGTCTGAGCCACGGAGAGACTCGAACTCAGCACGATCGGTTGGATCTGCTTCGACCCTTTCTTCGCACTCGCAGGCGGACCGGCCATCGCCGATTTCGCCACTGGCTCCACCGGTTCTTGCATTGGCGTTGTGGGAACATACTGCTGAATCCGGCGCGATCGCTGCTTCTCTTGCTTCTCTTGCTTCACTGGCTCTGGAGTCGACGTTATGGGTGTGGATGCGGGCGTGGAGGGAGGAATATACAACGGGACCAATCTCTACACAACAAGCTACCTCAGAAAGGGTACATTCTTCGTGGGTTCCTTCGGCTTCGGAGCTGCAGGCGCTGGTTCTTCGACGGGCATTTGAGAAAATGAGTTCACCTTAGGGGCTGTTGCGGGCATGAACGGAACAATTTTAGAATTGCGCGTAAATGGTTTTACAGTAGACGTTGAAGGTTCTGGCAGAGACGAAGTCGGCAGACTGGGTTGTCTACTGTGTCCCGCCTGAACTGCGTTATTTGATGGAATTACAACTGGTTTGTAGCTCTTTACATAGGGGGCTTTCACCTTTGATGATGATTGGTTACTTTCCAGAGTAGATGACGAAGGAGGAGTGGCTGAAGGCATGAACGGATGTCCACTGGTACTCTATATTATAAATAAACAGGAAAAGATAAGATACTCGAGTAATAGCAGGTGCGGAGTGACTTAACGGTGTAAAAGGCTTAGCATGATTTCCATGTTGCAGGTGTGAGGATGGCTGACTGAATGGAGATTTGACATGCTGAGATGCTGGTTGCTATACAGGGTTAGATCATCTCTCTCGACAATAGTTTTCCACCATTTCATTCGTGAAGATATCACAAAACACTTACTTGATTCATATTTACTAAGAATAATTCTTAGATTCAACAAGTCTGAGATTCCCCATCATCCTGGAACCAAGTTTTGATTAAAGTTATTTTCTGTGACACACTCATTTATAATTTCATTCAAATCAAATGATTTAGAGAGTTTTCGAAACAGATCATTTCTGTAATTGGAGTTGAACAGAAGTTTATCATAACTAACCGCGATATCATCACAAGATATTTCCAAAAAATGTGATTTGTTATCTGAAACAAGCGTTTTGTAGTGTATAAAAAACAAGCGGCAAAAATCGAAATAAAAACGCGGGATTCATTTTGAACCTTTCACACTTCTCTTCACGAATCCGATTTAATACATACAAATAATGAGCCATTTTGGATCGTCTGTGAACAAGTATACACAGTAAGTCAATTCATCGTTCTTTGATAATAGGGCTGATGAGAATGTCAACGTACTCCCATCGTCTCGGAAAAGACAGGTAAAAATTGTTTGAGGTGTATCTCCTGTAGAATCACGATGATTATGAAGCTGGGTTTCAAACGATGTTGACAGCAAAGAAAACACAGATTCAGCCCTTTACGTCCATAAACCAAACACAAAGCGCAAGTAAAGAAGAAAAACCAGTACCTGAGACCATTGATGTATTTTTTATTGTATTTATCTAATTTCGCAGATACGCCAGAAGGATGATACTTATTATGAAGTGATTTCGTGGTTTTCAATTGATTCTATAGGGATTGGAGAATAAGCTCAACGATTTAGTGAATGTGGTGACGAATTTGACTAATATGGTGGAGGAAATGCATAGTCATATGGTGAAGGGAGAAGATGCTATTTCACAGGTGATTCAGGAACTACTCGAACAGAAAGATAGAGAGAATAAGTTAAGCGAGGCTGCAAGAGAGTTGTTTGCTGTCAACGATCAGGTAAGTTTTTAGTGTGGTAAATCATTGTATCAGCTTACCCAAGAAAATGAGAGTTATAAAAAGGAAATCACCGAGCTACGCAATATTCTGAAGGAATATGTATGATGTTTGCTCGTTTTTCTAATGTCTAGGAAATCTTAGATCAATGTCTTAAACAAGAATAGCTTTAACACACATATTATCAACATATTTGTTACACTCCTTCTCGCTTTACACCTTTTTGTTTGTAGTTATCAATCTCTCTCATCAGAATCGCGCTCCATTCATTCCGTTTTTGGACGATCGTCTACATCACACCTCAGTGAAACGATCCTACTTTATATTCATCGTAGACCTCTTCTTCGGTTTTGCCTTCGGCCATTTTGAGATAGGAGTCAACTAATTCACCATCCTGCTCTTCCTTCTCTTTTGGCATAAAAGCACCGAGTTTGTCTTTTACTAACTATTAAACAGCGCACTTGAACGTTTACCATCACCTCCTCTTTCAGCAGGCTCGATAATGTAATTGTGTAAACCAACTGCTGCCTACACGTTCATCATAAAGAAATAAAATCACTCTATCATCTAGTTTCAGTAGATTCTCAGCAGCTTCTCCAAATGCGTTTGCTACAGTGTCCCTTAAATTAAAATATATATTTATATAGAGTACCACTTTCTAACTTCCAGCCCATTCTCAATTCGGTCGATGGACTTTAGTAGTAGATTCACTGCATAGGATATGTAAGATGGACCACTTTGATCATCTTGCCTCTCGCTAAACTACTCTTCATGACCTACATACAAGAGTACCATTTCGGCAGAATTTACTGAGAACACACAGCAAACAGTAGATGAATTGAAATCTCTCAAATGAAGCTAATTCTAAGGAACTCTAGTCATTTTTATACACATCACTTAACCAGCAAGGGAATCTTTGTGATGGACGCGAGCACGAAGAAGTCTAGATTCTATACAGCTGGAGAAATCAAAGCTTCGGAGACTGTTTTTCTTTTTTGGGTAATTCATCCCTAGCATGGAGGATTTGAGGAGAGAAGTATTATGAACCCAGACCCAATGTATATTCCCAATGCCCCCGTTCAAGAACGCATGTACAAAGTTTGGAGTTTCGCTGATTCGCTAGATCTCTTTATGAACAACTGGAAAATAATAAAAAGCGAGAACAAGACGAATTAGCCGAACGGCGAAAACTAATGTATGGAGTACGTCCCATGGATGATGAAGAATGCAAAGATTACCAGCAAATGGAAATTGCTCGACGAAATCGTGAAAAACAGAATCGTGAACGTGTAGAACGCGAAACGAAAGCTTTCCGTTGTTTTTTATGATTTGTTTTTATACTAGAACTCATGCAGGAAAGAGCGATGATCGAGGAAGTCGAGGAAGAAACAAAGTATGCAATCGTTCTTGTTGGATGAAGGAGTAGATTGGGTGAACTCACCTTTGGAGGCCAATTAAAGACCGAATCCAAGAAAGACCCGCTTCCTTCTGCCTCCTTCACGATAGTAGCCAAACCCAAGAAGGCTACAAAGAAGGTTCCCTTGAAGAAGAAGAAGAAAGCAGAGAAAGCACCTCTCAATCTTCTCAGTTATGGCACAGAAGATTAAAAGAGTCGTACAAATTATAATTATAATGATAATAATAATATCGCTCTTTGTTCCAACAAACACAAGGTCGATCGCGCGAACGCCTTACAAATTTCCAGGCATCACATCTCTCTCAAATCTTCCGGATGGAGGCGGCATCGTCTGCTTGTAGAAGTTGCCGCGACGTCCCCAGCTTTGTCCCTTCTGGAAGCTGGCTCGGTTCTGTCCATAGTTCGGAGCGGAGTTCTCTACGCCTCAACCCACGCCCCAGCACGCACGATAGCGATAATTCTTGCGATTCTCGCGGTTTCGCTCATCCAGCGAGCGTCTGCCGAACGTTTCTTCGTCTCGTCCGCGATAATGACGGCCCAGAATCATCTCTCTCTCCTCACTTCGCTCCTGCAGACTATCGAAAAAGTCGTCCTTCTTGTAAGCAGGCGAGGAAGACTCGATTGCCTCCACGTCCTTCTCCAGCTTCTTGTTTGACTCCTCGAAATCGAAATCGTTGTTTATTGGCTCTTCCAGGGGATCTGGAATGCCTCCAGGCATATTGCGGTAGTAATTCTATATTGACAACAGAACCCATTCCAATACGCCTTGGTAAAAGTCGCGATTCGCAGGTCTTTGCATGGGCATCGGAGCGTTCTATGCATCATAAAAAGCGGTTTAAGAATAATACCATCGGACCTTTCGGCATAACATTGCCAGACATTTCAGAAGACTATCAATAACAAGAATCAAACACAGCAAACCATAGCAGCGGGAGTCTGGTCCGCGATACTAGGGTCGAAGAAACTATACTAACCATATAACGAAAATCAAAAATAGACTTGGGGAATAAGGCTGATCGTTTGAATACCAGACCTGTTGAAAGAGATGACAGGTTTGATATCCACCACTACACCAATGAACACTTCACACTTGCGATCCTCTGTTCCGAATATTCTCACTAAAATAATGAGATCACCAGATAGTGATACCGTTTTTCAGAGTAATCGTATCGTTATTAATCATGTAAATTGTACCTTCATAACGAATGTTCGCAGTCGAAATGAGTGATGCAATTTTACCAATATACTGGCTACTTGAATTTGTCGCCATTCGTAGATACCAACTAAATCAAGATACTTCTTATATGAGGCAGTTTTCCAAAAGATGTATAGTAATTAACGTTATTGATAATTATAAAGCGGAAAGAAACTAGGTGGCTTGACAAATAGTAGCGATTGTCCTCTGTTGATTCATGGTTTTTCATGAAGATGACCGTTTCGTCAAGCATAAAAGGTTACACGCGAAATTGAAAAAACGCCCCGATTTTTGGATTATTAGGACTACGGGAGAGGAGGAACCTTATTATTTGTTTATATGTCGGAAACAACCACAAAGAAAAAGTTGAACTACGTAGTGTGGTTGACTGTTTAGGCTGCCCCCTCCATCCTACGAGGAACAATCTGGCTTTTTGTCGAAAATATTTTTTATGTGGCTTAACCCTATTTTGAAGCTGGGAAGCAAACGAGCGTTGGAACCGGAAGATTTACCTATGTTATCGTAAATATTATTCTCTTTAGCTTATGTATAGCAAAGTTGACCAGTCGGAGAATATTTTTGGCAAGGTGACAGCGGCTTGGGAAAACTCCAAACAAACAAAGTAGCTATTTTGCCATCATTCAACATAGACCGAGCGTTTTCAAGAGCATGGCACGTGCCTTTGGACTCCCTTTTCTGTTTGCCGCCTTCTTGAAGTTGATTCACGACATTTGTCAGTTCATCGGACCGATTATGTTACGCCAAATGATTGCTTTTCTCAACGATAAGGATGCAGAGATTGTACACTTCCCAAACATTGGATGATGGTTAGTCGGATGGATACATGTATTGTGCGATCTTGTTTTTCTCTGCCCTCCTTCAAAGTCTCTGCCTTCGAAACTACTTCTACCTCTGCTTCCGAACTGGACTCCGTCTTCGTTCAAGCTGCGTGACGATGGTGTACAACAAATCTCTGCGTCTCAGCGCCGCCTCTCGCGCGCTGTACAACCAAGGCGAGATCATGAATCTGATGGAAGTGGATAGTCAGAAGTTCCAGGACATCACTTCGTATCTCCAAACGATTTGGTCGGGTCCCTTCCAGATCGTGGGATCCGTGATTCTCCTCTGGCTGCAGCTTCAATGGGCCACGATCGGAGGCGTCGTCGTGATTCTCCTGATGATCCCGTTCTCTCGCTTGATCTCCACAAAGCTCGCGTCCATTCAGCAAGAACTCATGAAAGTGAAGGACAAGCGAATCAACACGACCACCGAAGCCCTCGAAGGCGTCAAACTCATCAAGCTGCAAGCCTGGGAGCGATCCTTTTTGGAACGCATCTCAGGTATTCGCAACGTCGAGATCTCGGTGCTTCGCCAATTCGTGAAATGGCAGATGATTTCATCGGCGGCTTGGGACGCGACGCCCTATCTCGTCTCGATCGTCACCTTCTCGATCTATGTGCTGACGGGCCACACGCTCACCACAGAGATCGCTTTCACCTCCATCTCGCTGTAGAGCGTTCGATTGCCTTCTCAGTGTAGATTCAACATTCTTCGATTCCCGCTGAGCATGTTCCCTGACGTTGTTTTTCTCCTCTCCATTCACTCACAGACCATCAACAATTTGTCCGAGTCCTCCGTCTCGCTCGCTCGCGTCCAAGGCTTCTTGCTCGCCGAGGAAATCGATGTCCCTTCCCGCGACAACCGCGCATCCACGGGAATCTCGCTCTCCGACGGGCGTTTCCTTTGGAAGACGGTATTGTGTTCGATGGAGGACTGATCCCCAGCCGCTTTCGCAAGACAAAATGGAGATGAAGATGGGCTGTTGCGGCGTCAAGGCGTCCAGCAACCCCGCCCAGTCCCTCATGAAGGCGACCGACACGCCGCAGGACGCTGCCGAGCAGAGCCAGCCGTTCGAACTGACAGGAATTAACGTGTCCTTCGAGTCCAATCAGCTCTCTGCGATTGTCGGTCACGTGGGCTGCGGAAAATCGTCGCTGTTGAACGCGATTCTGGGCGAAATGCCGAGGGTCGACGAGTCCAGGGATCTGAATTCGATGGTCCACATCAAAGGAAGCATTGGCTATGTGCCGCAGACGCCCTTCATCATGAACGCATCGCTTCGCGATAACATTCTCTTCGGCTCTCCGTTCAACGAGGAAAAATACAAAGTGCGTCCAGTCATTTCGAATCACCCATAGAAAGTTCTGGAAGCTTGCTCTCTGCTCCCCGATATCGCGATTCTCCCCGCGGGAGACATGACCGAAATCGGAGAAAAGGGAATCAACCTCTCCGGAGGGCAGAAAACGCGCATTTCGCTGGCTCGCGCCGTGTACCAGAACTGCGATATGTGATTCTTTTTCCGCTCATTGAACTCGCAGATACCTTCTGGACGATCCGCTTTCCGCCGTCGACGCGCACGTGGGTCGACACATTTTCCGGCACTGCATCAAGGGATTGCTGGCGAACAAGTGCGTGGTTCTGGTCACCCACGCGTTGGAGTTCTTGCCGGCGTGCGACCAAGTGATTGTGCTCGAAAAGGGAGCCATCGCCGATCAGGGAACCTTCGAGAAGGTGAGTCAGGCCACGTCGGGCGTGCTGGCGGGATTGCTGCAAGCGCAGAAGGAGGCGCAGGCGCAGCAGGCGCAGGAGGAGTCGCCGATCTCGCCGATCTCGCCCGTGGAGGTTTCTCCGATGGAAGCTTCGCCGCTGTCGAGTGAGAAGAAGGAGGAAGAGTTCGATGGTGCGAAGGAGGAGGAGGAAGAAGAAATAGCGAAAGAAACCAAAGAAGAAGAAAAAGAGAAGAAGGAAGCGACTAGTGTTGACGTGACAGTAGAAAGCGATGCGAAGAAGGGCGAATTGACCGTCGAGGAAACGCGCGTGAAAGGCAAGGTGAAGCGATCTGTGTATTGGATGTACTTCGCGGCTGCTGGCGGCACCTGCATCATCTCCGTGATCTTGCTGCTGTTCATTCTCGCACAAGTGGTGCGCGCGATCAACAACTGGTGGCTGACTTACTGGTCCAACGATTCGGCAGGCAAGGACGCGAAGTGGTACTTGGTCATTTACATCATTCTCGGCGTTCTCACGGTCGTCGTCGCCATTATCGCTCATCTCGTTCTGTTCTTCACCGGATTGAAGGCCAGCTCGCGACTGCACGACGGACTCATCAAGGGAATTCTCTCTTCTCCGATGTCCTTCTTTGACCAAACCCCGATCGGTCGAATCACAAATCGAATCAGCAAGGATCTCTACACGGTCGACAAAACGATCCCGCTCGTTTTCGATCAGTTCCTTGGTTGCTTGTTCTCCGTTCTGTCCACGCTGGTGATCATCACGATGGCCTTCCCTCTTTTCCTGGTCATTCTAGTGCTCATCAGCTTCTACTACGTCTACGAAGGCTGCTATTACATCAAGAGCAGTCGCGAGATCAAGCGACTGGACTCCATTTCCCGCTCTCCCATCTACGCCAATTTCGGAGAAACGCTCGACGGCACGTCCGTGATCCGCGCGTACCAAGCCGAGCAGCAATTCATTCAGAAGAACTACGATCTTCTCGACCTCAACCAGCGTGCCTACTTCATCATCTCTTCTTCCAACTGCTGGCTGGGCATTCGTCTCGAGTTCGCCGGAACCATCATCATCGGCGCCACCGCGCTGTTCTCCGTCCTCCGGAAATCATCCGCGACCGACCTTTTCATCTCCATGGCCGCGCTGGCGATCAGCTACTCGCTCGACACCACGCAGGACCTCAACTGGGTCGTCCGCATGGTGACCGACATGGAGACGCAGATCGTATCCGTGGAGCGCATCGAGGAATACACCGAGCTTCCCTCCGAAGCCCCAGCCCACATTCCCGACACGCAGCCCAGCGAATCGTGGCCCTCCAAGGGCGATATCGCCATCAACGGAATCGTGATGCGCTATCGGCCCGAGCTGGAGCCCGTCATCAAAGAGCTCAGCGTGCACATTCTCCCCGGCGAGAAGGTCGGCGTGGTGGGCCGAACGGGCGCGGGGAAGAGTTCCCTCGTGCTCTGCCTGATGCGAATCATCGAGCTGGAGCGAGGCTCCATCGAGATCGACGGCGTGGACATCAGCAAGATCGGCCTGGAGGATCTCCGATCGAAGATCGCGATCATTCCGCAGGAACCGCTGCTCTTCTCCGGGACGATCCGCGATAATTTGGATCCGTTCAATCACTACACGGACGAGGAAATCTGGTCCGCCCTCCAGCGAGCCTCGCTCCACGATCTCATCGCTCAGGACCCTGCGGGGCTCGAGAAGACCGTGGAGGAGCACGGAACGAACTACTCGGTGGGTCAGCGGCAGCTGCTGTGTGTGGCGCGCGCGCTGCTTCGGAAATCGAAGGTGATTCTGATGGACGAAGCGACCGCCTCGATCGATCTGGAGACCGATATGAAGATCCAGAAGACGATTCGGGAGGAGTTTTCGGAGAGCACGGTGATCACGATCGCGCATCGAATCCATACGATTATTGATAGCGATAAGGTGATGGTGATGGAGATGGGACAGCTGAGGGAGTTTGATAAGCCGTCGGTGTTGTTGAGCGATAAAAATAGTATGTTTAGCCAGCTTGTGGAGAAATCGAAAGAGATCGAATAGGCTGGGGGGTAATCTTTTATCATTTCGTTTGTTTATTTGAAACATTAAATCCCCGGAGATGAACTTACAGGATTTTGATTTTGCACTATTTATCAAGGACGAATCAGCTCCGGAGGCGGAATTAAAGAACCGCACTGTATTATACCAAAGTAATGATACGAATTGTTTGATTATTGCAAGGCGAAACATGCGACGTGTACATATTGATGCGGAGGAAAAACAAGGACGTTAATCTTGCTTCTTGGAAATTGACTGTGCAAACGATTCAGGCAATGATATTTCTACTGTATTTCTCTGAGAAGCCTATGATTCTAGTGCTCAGGAAACATCGAGCGATGTAGTTGAGAAATCTTTCAATGAGCCTCTAATTCACAAGAATCTTCTTCTATCTGCAGTATTTCGTGATGTTCTGGAGACGGAGGAGGGGTCAAGTATCCCTTTATTCAGCGCTCGTTCCTGTATAGAACTTCCTCCCTGGCTTTCTTCCTGCCTCTCCGAAGGTTTATTCGACTGTTTCTACAAATGCACATTACGCATCGATCTCCCCGATCGATCCACTATCCACTACAAGCTCCTCGCAGGCCAAGAAGTCGGTAATTTCTTCCTCCAAGCGATCGTCAAGCCTTGTCCCTCCCATTTCGTTCCATCTTCGTTGTGTCTTCGATCGTAGTCCAATTTCCAGCTTGTCAACCAATCAAACAATTTGCCGCGGTTTTCCATCCCTCCCTTCCTCCAAAACCCGATCTGCAAGCGATTGGCTTCCCTCGCGCTGCTCGAAGACAACTTTTCGACTGACGTTTCCGCGGTTATTCGCTCTGATTTAGGACCATAAGTCGCTGGACGTCCCGATTTCAGTCCAAAACCACCTCGTTCTTCGAATCGCGGGGGAGAACGGGAAGGTCCAGCTCCGTCTGGAGAACCGCGGGGAAACCGAGATCCAGTTGGAGGAGCTTTTGAGCTACATTTCGAACGTGGTATTTTTGGAAAACCTTCCGGATACGCGGGAAGTCGAGATTCTGACTTCCGTATTTCCGCTTTTTCTGTTTGTTTTGATATAGTACACGCTCCCAAAACGATCCCCTTCCATTAGCGATGATGTCCGAATCGCATCGCCGCAACTTCCTTCCGCGGTGAAAATTGGTGCGCACGGATCGTACCGCCACGATGTAGTCCCAAATGCGGAGTTGAATGCAGGTGGTGGTGGAATACACGCAGAACCACGCGATGACGGCAACCTCGCAATCCTTGTCGGAGCGCTGCGAATGCGACGTGTATTTCCGGCTGTTTGTGAGGTGGAGAGAGCCGAAGAGTCGCGTGCCGCTGGAGCGAAGCTATGAGTGGGGATTGGGCGAGTCGAGAGATGTAGTTTGTGCGCGCGACTGCATCCAAAGCCGCAGATTGAAGTGAAATACGAGCAGGTGGAACGATTGGGAGTGTTTCAATCGGGACGAGTGGGGATCGTGGTGACGAATCTGAGCCATTACACACTTACGGATTTCCGATATCCAACGCAATGGAGGTGAAAGTGAAATTGAAATTGAAATTGAAAGTGAAAGTGAAAGTGAAATGAATCTCAATGTGAATGTGAATGTGAATGTGAATGTGAATGTGAATGTGAATGTGAATGTGAATGTGAATGTGAATGTGAATGTGAATGTGAATGTGAATGTGAATGTGAATGTGAATGTGAATGTGAATGTGAATCAATTTTCTTTTCTCTTTTTTTTGGTTTGGAATGTGTGTGAATGAAAGAGAGAATGCTTCCAGTTTCTTAACGACAGAGTTTCCTTTGTTTGCAGCTCGGAGATTCGCTGCAGTTCGGTGGATCGCGTCGTTCCGGAGTTGCTGCCCCACGTTTGGATTCGCTTTGCCTTTTCACGTAGTCGCAATTGAAGGTGAAGATCGCCGTCATTCCGCTAATCATCGGATCTTGCAAGCTCCCTTCCGTTCTCTGCGTCGATCAAATGGGCCACATGATCCCCACGCTCTGCGTTCCGCCCTCCGTGATCGTGAACTCCGTGTAACATGCCTTGTTTCTTCCAACAAACAAACCATTGAGGCAGATACTGCCTTCGAATCCGTTCTTTCAACACCGAAAAATAACCACGATCTGCTTCCGAGAAGCTTGAAGAACTCTCCACAATCCCATCCAGACAGCGACAAAACGCATCGATTTCGTTCGCTGTTGGACTCCATTTCGCTGCTTCGTCCAATAAAACCGCGGATTTCATCGCTTCCTTCTCTGCAAAAGCAGGCTTCGACTGATTCAACACCGATTCGAACGATGGAAACAGCGGGCTTTCCAGCGCTCCTTTGCTTTGAAACAGCAACGAACGCAGCTCGGAATGTCTGATCGACTCTATGATACACGAAATCCCCGCGACAAATGGAACGGCTTCGAGACAGTAATACGATTCTTTGGACATGTATTCGCTCGAAGGCACTGCGAACGAAGCGTAATACTGTTTCAATGCGTCGGCAAAGCGAGTTTCCGCCTCGGTTTTCAGGTTCTGAATGAAAGTGGATTTCGGGTGGGTCGACGTCGCGCAGTCCGAGATGAATTCGATCGAAAGATCGTTCCACACCGAACAGAGAAGCTCGTAGCATGAAGCGGCGGACACAAGACGCTTTGAACCCCTGCGGTTAGTCATTTTAAGGGTGATTAGTTCTAAAAAAGAGGCTCTAAAAGGGATGATTTGAGTAGAAAGGAATATACAAATAGTTTTGTTTGAGCACCTCGTATATCCCTTGGTTCAATGGGGACAGCGACACAAAATCGGAACTATTCACTAGATAAACTCGGATGTTGTATAGTTTTATGGTAAGAGGTTTTGGAGAGCAAAATGTGATTACACAGCAATCTTGCTCGTTCTTTACTAATTCGATTAAAAAGTGAAGATTGCGCATAAACAAAGCGTTTTGGTTGTTTTTCATTTGGGTGTCCAGCCAAAGCAGAAATTGAGACAGTTCTTCCGCACTGACTTCCGTTCTCGAGTGACTAAACAAAATATTCATTTCAATCATGTTTGTACATCCCGTGCTTGTGAGGAACCACGCTGAACACTCTATCAATCGAAGATGAAAACCGATCTCCGCTAATGAATGGACTAAATTTGGACTTTCCATCCGCTGAAAACACTAAGAGTACTTCCATCTTATCGCGGTAAGACAGGTATTTGGTGTCAAACAGATAGCAGTAAGATCGGTAGGGAATGCAGCGATAGAAGAGCTGGAAAGAGTCCAAATAGAACGTATGTGATGGAGAATAGCTTTGTTGCAACTTTGAAACATCTTCAAGACATAAATTATCCTGAAGATAAGAAGGCACATCAGGATGATAATACAATGAAACAATCTGCTTTATCTGATCCAGGGTTAGAGAAAAAGCATTCAACCCTCGATTGAGCAGCTCGCCGTAACAAATATAATAGAAAATATCATCAGACACCTGCAGCTTTTGATCCTCGAGAATCTGCACGATTTCCTTCACACACGAATGGAGCGTTCTATCGATGCTGTCAACCTTATTAACTCCTCGAATATAATTCTTCCTTTTCCATTGTAGGATCAGATCTCCTACAGTCGTTTTCTTTACTTCTTGATGCCACTTTTCTGAGAAATAATTACATATTACGCTATAGGGGTAGTGATTCTTTGACCAATAGTCCAGAATTTCCATCCTCTGTCTGGAGGTCAGCTTTGTATAGCTAGTCTTTGCTTTCGACCGATTCATAGGCTCGAAAACAATTTAAAAAATAGCAAAGGATCGTTAGTTAAAAACAAAAATGATATTCTTTCACTGTTATACTTGTTTATTCACTCTTCGTTGAGGACGACATGAAACCAGTCAGATACGTCAGTCCAGGCACCAGACTGTACATACTGGCAAACAAATTGCGCATAATTACAGCTTCAGGGTCATTCAGCTGCAACGACATTTTGGAATCATTCTCTTTCACACGAATCTGATAAATAAAAGCAATGAACACAAGGAAGCTGAGGACGATTAAACAAATCTCAGCTATGATCACTAGCATAGCAACAACCATGTCTAGTAGAATCAAAAGAAGCAAAAATGAGCAAACTTATCATGTTGGAGTTGATTGTGAGACCAAGGAATTGAGAAAGCAAAGTGAAAATAAAGGATAATACACAACACATCGATGCTGCTGTCCAATAATAGGGCTAAAGAAAAAAGAAAAAGAAGAAAAGAGATACGTTCATCAAGAAGTAGCCTCCGGCACCTGCGAAAATGCTGATTATTCGTAATACAATAACTGCCCATGCTGCATCTGCATTTTATTTATCAAAACGAAAGAGAGTACTCACTGTAAAGGAAAATATAGAATCTTGATAGTACTAGGAATGACAATATTAAAATTGAAGTATACATAGCCATCAGTGACTGCACGATACTCTGTAATGGCCAAGATAATTGATAACGTAGAGATCACAGCAAAACAAATCCCGAGTACTCGCCGATTCTTTCTCGACGGTCGCAAATAATAATCAATTTCTTCATACTCTTCCATGTTGATATCAAAACTAAAAATGTCCATAACTCCTTCTCAAACAAACAGTTCAAGTCAAAAAAGGGTAGTTCCGATAGTAATGCTGTCTGTGATACTCTTCAAAGCACTTTCCCGATCGACAAAAACACTTTTCACATCGTGGGCAAAAAAAAGACGATCGCTTATTTCCTCCGGCTCCCTTCGTCGAACATTGCGAGCAGAGCCTTCGGACAGCCTCCCTTTTGTCGTTCCTCTTCTTCACTAAGAAGTGGACATCATCAGGGAGTAGTTCGTTCAAGGGCGCCGCTCCGGCCCATAGCAAGCTACGAGCAAGTAAAACATCAAACTCTTTCTGATTCCCCGTCTCCACATCCCTCTTCGTCAGCTCATGCTCATCTCCATTCGCATCCCCATTCTTCGCCTGCTGACTCCGCTTCCTCTTCCTCCACTGCCCCTCCACAACGCGAAGAACCAGCTGCAGCGCAAACCAGAGCGTGATCTCGGGCGGTCGCAAACAATTTCGCATGTGTTTGAGGCGCGTCGATTGCTCGCGCGACGGGTGAATTTGCAGTTCGCGGAGCTCCTTTAAAAGCTCCAAAAGAGTTTGCCTCGGCATCTCGCAAAGCAGAAAGGGAGTGAGAGAAGAAACACAAGAAGAAGAAGAAGAGGAAGAGGAAGAAGAGGAAGAAAAAGAAGAGGAAGAAGAGACACAAGGATTGGAGGGAGAATCTTGTGACTGCTCAGAATAGGCGGGATTTTTGGAATTGAGGGGTTGATCTAAAAAGGGGGTATTTTTGGAATTCATAGATTGTTCAGAATAGGCGGGATTTTTGGAATTCATAGAATGCTCAGAATATACGGGATTTTTGGAATTTGATAAATGCTCAGAATAGGGGGTATTTTTGGAATTCATAGAATGCTCAAAAAAGGGGGTATTTTTGGAATCGGGAAGAGAAAGATAAAGATCGAGAATATCTTCATGAGCGAGATCGAGTTCGGGGAATGTGAGAGAGCGGCAGATCTGTAGAGTACGATCGCGAGATAGAGTCAGAATTGACATAGAGCGACATGATGAGGTAGATGATGATGATGATGATGGCGATGAAGAGTTGCTCAGAAATGGAGACTCGGATTGAACCAAAAAAAGAGTTCCGATATATGATAAAATTTCACGAGGAGAAACACGTTGCCACTTCAATTCATGATTCGTCCCTACAGTCGATTCTCCGATAAATCGCTACGATGCTGCTGCTGCTGCTGCTGTACAAGAAGATTATCAAACATGGGAGAGTCGAGGAGACTGATATCCCCGGAATCGTTCTGTAGCGGCAATGCAGGATGGCTCGATGAATCGACGATAAGTCGTGAGTCTGCTAGGTTGGAAATGTTGTCAATAAGCGGAAAAGAGTGATGAGAACATATAGATGGAAGACTGGTTAAGTTGCCAGAAAGCTCCGAAAAAATAGAGTCATGGTTTGTTTCACGGGGTTTACGATGAGTACTTAGAATGAGAGAATAGAAATGAAGATACATAGGGAGTTGCTTTACAGGCGTAATGTTATTGTTGATGCAATGTTGTCTATAGTTATTGAGGTTGGAAATCACATCCATAAGGAAGGGCCCTGCATAATGCAAGAAAATGTTAACTAACTCTAAATAGCAATCGTCAAGAGGAAGCAATTCATGACGTTTGCTGTTCTTTTTGTTCACGCCTAAAAAACCCAGGCTTTCAGGAGCCTTCATATCTCCATTACTAGGTTTCTTTTTACTTTCCTTCACAAAACCCTCTAAACGTTACAGTGTATAAAGCAAACGCACCATTATCGATTCTTAAGATTTTTGCACTTGGAATTAAAGAATTTTCACCCAGAAGAGAATGATCTTTATTTGCCGGTTCTTTGACATGATCCTATGGAATAACTAGTACAATAGAATCATACATGCTCGTGCCGGGCGGATTTCATTCCATAAAAAATTAAAATGGTGTTTAAAACAAAAACAGTAAAAGAAGGATAAAGGAACTGCTGTTGTAGAGCGCGGATTCTTCAGTTTATCGAAGTTCTTCAGAACCAAATCATACAGCGTCGCATAGCAATTCCTCAACGACTTGAAAAACAACTTTAGCATATAAAAATTAAACTCATCAATTTCGTTCAGTCCCTGGATCCGATCTTTCAGCTCTGAATGCTCCACTACCTATTTCCTGAGCAGTTCTCAACAACCAAACCTCTGCCGCAACAGATCCTCGCAGTTTGTAGTACGTGGTAATGCTGTCGAGCATGTACTCAAGCAAATCGATCATTCCGTCGATCTCTCCCACACAATCTCGCTGAACAGACACGCCGAAGTTGTTGCCGTCCTCCATGCGAGGGATGTGCAGAAAGATCCAGAGTTGGACCTGCTTTAAGAGGGGCATCGCCTCTCGGATTTGATTCCGGAGCTTCGAGTTGAGAGACGCGATTTTCTAATCTAATCAGGAACGATGGAGATAGTACTTCGTTTATTGGGAATTCGTATTTCTGGTTATAAACAACGTCTTTTTCTTCGTTCAGAGAAGAGGATGTTGGAGCTTGCTCGGAAGGCTGCGAAGCGTTTTTCTCAATTTCAGAACAGACGACGCGGTTTTCCTTCCTCCACTTGTCGAATTCCTTGCGACTTTCCTTTTTGTACTCGCTCAGCTTCCGGCTAAGCTTCTTTGCGATTTTTTCATACTTTTCTTTGGGAATACACACAATTTCCCGAATCTCTTCAAAAGATTGATGAAACAGGGTTTCGTTCTAAAAGCTAGTTTTACGCGTTCACACATACATTGATAAACTCTGTTAATTCTTTGATCTTATTTGGAATGTCATTGAACAGAATGTGCTCTGCCTTCTCCATTTCCTTAGCGTTTGATTCTTCCACCAATGTAGAAAGACGGTCCTCCTCTTTTTTCTTGTCAGACTTCGGATCTACAGAAGAACAGGGATATCAAACATTACTATGCTTATCTTCTCCTTTCTTTGATCGTTTTCCAGAGAAGTGAGAGTCCTCTTTTCGATCTCGTTTCATCCTTCGTAAATGTAGGAAAATATGAAAATTACTGTCCTGGCTCCAAGTATCGAGCTACGGAACTGCTTGAAGGTGCAAGATCTTTCGATAGAAAGTATAAGAGATAGGTAAGTTACAACAAACAATTCATTGATTTTCATAAATCACGTTCGTTTCTTCATCAAGAAGGAGCTTGTTGCGTGCCACATCTTTGCAAGTCACCTGAAGAGTTCCTCCAACATGAAGCTCGAATTGCAGTTCTAGCAATTGTTCTCCTTTCGGTTGTCGGAACTTTAATGGATTTTCAAATTGCCACGCTTTTATCAAACTGCATTTCTCTATATCAACCTCGTATTTTCCTTCATCCTCAACACATTGATAAGCCATGATCTCAATTCTCGCTGGTTCATCATTCGTGTTTATGAACTTCACTCCCTCTGAGGTAGCGGGAATCTTCATTCCCTTTTTCAGTAATAGCACAACCTTGTTATCACCAGATTTTAAACCATAAGAAATTGCGATTTTCTCAGTCATTTTCACTTTATTAGTAGGATCATTATAGATTTTCGACAATTCATAGGCTCCCCTAGCCACACATGTCATAGGGTCAATTGCTACGAACTTTGTTCGTTTGAGTCCCTCACGATAGAGCAATTGATGGAACGCCATTAGTCGAGAAGAACCTCCAACGAGAAGAACATACGATATCTCGTCTAGTCTTTGGCCTGGCTTATCAATAATAGCCCTCAGAGGTTTAATAGCATTTTTCAAGCAATTCATATACGCTTCAGTTACCTCTCTAAATGGAATCATTATAGTAGGTTCAGGTAAATCATCGCTCGAGCTTAAAAAATCAGCAACATCAAATTCGAAAACAAGACTTTCATTTAATTGTAGAAATCTTTCATAAAAATCAGCATCCTTTGTTTCGCTATTGACGTTTATTTTTTGCTCTTCACACACATTTCTTATTTTTGCAAGTCTCCACTTTTTCATTATCTTCTTTTCTATGTCAACTCCAAAATTATTTTTAAGTCTATCAAGAATAAGTTGCATTAACGCATAATCTATATCATTTCCTCCCAGATTAGGATTACCGCTGTTATCTTCCACGTTAAATATGTCATTTCCTAAATAGCGTATGACTGAGAAATCCAATGTTCCACCTCCAAAATCAACTACCAGTATTTTGTCTTCTGGCTTCAATTTACCTGGTGATTTTTCTTTTGTTTCGACGCACCATGATAATCCTGCGGCTGTTGGTTCATTGATCATTTTGTCGATTTTTAAGCCCGCTCTTCTTGCAGCTTCACGAATTGCTTTTACTTGGTTATCAAGGTAATTCGCTGGCTTAGTTACATAAGCTTTGGTAAATGTTCGTTTACAAATTGTTTCAGCACTTGCTTTTATCCACTTAAATAATTCGCAGGCAACATCTATACAACTAACCTTCTTTGTAGCATCTTCGCTGACGACAAAATATGGATAACCATCATCACCACGAACAACATCACATCCAAATATATCCTTCTTTTCCAACTTCAAATATTCGTCATATGCTTTTCCAATCAATCGTTTAACACAGGTAACCACAAAATGACCCTTTTTTCCAATAAAAAGTTTGGCTGCATTTCCAACAACCACTCCCTTGTCAGTGTAATCTACAAATGAAGGAAATAAGTAGTCTCCCGAATTTTGATTGTTCCATATTTGTTTCACCTCATTTTTTGCATATGCAAATACTACTGAGTTGGTAGTACCAAAATCAATGGCTAAGATCTCTTCCATCCTACTGCTGTCACAAAAAATGATAATGTGAAAATAGAAACTCCCTCAGTTTAAAGCATCGTTTTCAATTCACTCTTCGAGCTGAGTTGTTTTTTTATTTAGGACATGCATATGTAATTTCATAGTAAGACGAGGAGTCTCAACCCATCATTAATAACAGAATAAAACAGAGTTATTCTTTTTTAAGCTTTTGGTTCAAAGTTGGATCTGTTGATGCTGTCAGTCGTTTACTGATCAATATACAGTAAATGAGGTATTAAAAAAGGAAAGCTAGGCTGTATTCGTTTCAGCACTACAGGCTATCATAAAATAAATAAGCAAAATAGCTTGTTTGCTGTTATGAATACTGGATATCTGTGTTGGGTAATAAACACAAGTACACACTACATTTTGTAGGATTATAGACATATTATGGAGGAATACATATTCAGTATTGTTAGACATGATATATAATACCGTAGACCATATTTTATTGATATTGCAAGAATGTTGAGCAACTTTTCTTCAGGCATACATATCTTAACTCAAAGTGGTAGTATACAATGTTAATACTAGTTTATAACGAATAATAGAAACAAGCTATACTACTCGAATAGTGAAATGATCCATTTTGTTACAATTAGCAGTGACATCGAAATATGTGCTATGCACAACACGTTTAAAGTCACAAACAATTATCTTAAAACAATGAGAAGACTACTATTATATGCATTTACAAAAGTAAAGGATATAGCCCCATATTTTTCCAACAATAATATTAACAGTGGCGGTAAGTGAAATACAGACCAAAATCACAGAAGTCCGCTGATTGGTCGTGACTCTAACTTGACCACTTTCCGAATAGGAAGAAGATTTTATGGACATGCTTGTGTTTTCAGTTGATATGGAGGTGGAAATGCAGTTCTTCTCATTTATGTTCTCAGAACTACATCCTTTCGTTGCTTCTTCAGCAGCAATATAGGAATCTTGATAATGACGAACTTGTACACGAATAGAATCACTAGATTCAGATCGATAAGTCGGGATTTCGTATTTATTGTGATAATTACATCCAGCTGCATTATAACTCAATCCTCGTAAACTAAAATGTCATCATTCATTAACCAATAGAATACTTCATGTTATCAACATTCCATGTGTTTTCTGAAGGTTTCAATCGAATACAAATGTCATTTAAGTATTTGTCTATTTGACAAGTCATTGTGACATTGTTCAAATGACCGCCCTCTGCCAAACATAAACTTTCACATCGTTTCCTATATTTCAATACTCTATCGATATACCATACTTATCATTGGAACAGTCGAAATCATAGATATCATAAACATATTGAATATGTCGTGGATATGTTTGTGAGAAGATGATATGATCTCCATGTTTCAACAAAATGTCGATATTATCATTTGAGCTCAATTGTGTTTCATAATAGAGAGCATCTGTCGTGATACAGCCTTCAGTGGGATCACTGTTTTGTTTACATTCATCTCGAATGGGATAATAATTTCCGTCTGTAGTAGTGACTTTCTCCATCACATTTTCGTTGACTTTGAACACGAGTCCATCGAACTGTTTAATTCCGTTTGTTTTCCATTCATTCGCAAGTATATTATATCTATAAGTAAATATATGACAATAGAATAAGTAGATTACTTGTTAATCTCTGTGTTTCTTGAAGCATAAACAAGCGATAAAACGAAGCAGTATAGAATGAGAGACATAATTGATAATGGAATGAGTGGATATAGAATACAGAAAGGAATAAATATATATATAAATGTATATGAATGTTATATAATAATGTTGAGTTCTGTTATAATTAAACATAGATGTCAGTTTACTGGAAATCAATGAATACAAGTAGAATTATGTATTATAAGCATACCATTACGATTCCCTGCCTTGAACAACATGTGTGTGATCGCTAACTTGAAATCTATAGATTACAGTATAGTAAAACGCTAAGCAGTATCAAAAGTCCACTCCAAATCACAAGAAATTTGGTGAAAGGGGCTGATATCCCTCCTCATTCATCGAGTGATGCCAACAAACATAATAATCACCTTCATAAAGTACATCAGCTTTTTCGTCCAGCAATACTTCGTTGTATGCAAAATCCTTACAAATCACTTGAAGAGTTCCTCCAACTTCCAACTTAAAACGTAGTGTTAACTGTTGTTGTCCTCTAGGTCGTCTACAGTCTTCTGGATTTATAAACTGCCAAGACTCGACCTCTGTACATTTCTCAATATCAACCAATTCTTGTCCCTCATCATCTTCACATTGATAAACACTGATATTAATTCTTTCAGGATAGTCATCGCAATTACAAAACATTTTCTCTGCGGAAGTACAAGGAATAGTCGTTCCTTTGCTTAGAATAATTGCCACTTGGTCATTTCCAGATTTTAGTCCATAAGAAATTGCAATAGGCTCTGTCATGCTCATTTTTGTTTTTTTATCGTTCATAATGAGCGCTAATTCATAAGCTCCTTGAGAAACACAGTTCATTGAATCGATTTTCTCAAATAGTTTTCGTTTAAATTGCTCCTTATATAGTAACTGACGGAAAGCCACCAATTGAGAAGAACCTCCAACTAATAGAATGTGTGACAGTACACCTGACTTTTGACTTGGCTTGTCTGTAATGTAATGAAGAGGCTTTAGTACTGCAGATTCCATGCAATTCATAATTGCTTCAGTTACTTCCCTAAATGGAATTTCAATGGTCTCAATCTCAGTAGTTAAGTAGGATACATCGATTTCGTATGTAAGGTGTTCATTCTTCCTTAAAAAGCCTTCATAATTGTCATCATCCTTAGTCTTCATATTGACTGCTATCTTGACTTCTTCACAAATGTTCCTTAGTCTCGCCAGTTTTCGTACAGTTCCTTTCTTCGATTTGTCGATTACAACATCATAGCCATCCCTCAATTTAGCTAAAACAAGATCCATTATTGCATTATCTATATCATTTCCTCCTAGGCATGGATTTCCAGCGTTATCTTCAACTTTAAATCTGCCATTTCCCAAATATCGGATCACAGAAAAGTCTAAAGTGCCGCCTCCAAAATCAACTACAAATACATTGGTGTCTTTTTTTAACGTAGGAAAGAGTCCTTTCACTGCAGTTTTACACCATGATAATCCTGCAGCTGTTGGCTCAGTGATCATTTTGTCGATTTTTAAACCTGCTTTCTCTGCAGCTTTACGAATTGCTTTTACTTGGTTATCAAGGAAATTAGCTGGCCTTGTTACATAAGCTTTGGCAAATGTTCGTTCACAAATTGCTTCAGCACTTGCTTTTATCCACTTAAATAATTCGCAGGCAACATCTATGCAACTTACCATCTTCGATTCATCTTCACTCACAACAAAATATGGATAACCATCATCTCCACGAACAACATCACATCCAAATATATCCTTCTTTTCCAATTTCAAATACTCGTCATATGTTTTTCCAATCAATCGTTTTACACACGAAACTACAAAATGACCAGGTTTACCCATATTAAGTTTTGCTGGTTTTCCTACTTTCACTCCCTTGTCAGTATATTCAACAAATGAAGGAAAAGAGTAATCCCCTGAGCCTTGATTGTTCCATAACTGTACTCTATTTTTGTTATTGAATGCACATGCAGTAGAGTTGGTAGTACCAAAATCGATTGCTAAGATCTCTTCCATCTCTGTAAAATTAACAATACAAAATATGTGGTCACTTTTTGTGAAACTCCCTCAGTTTCCTCAAATAACAATTCGTTTTACACAAAACTGCTGTCTTTTTGTTTTTTAAATCAAAGATCAAGCTAATACAAAAGTCGCCTACTAGTATTACTGTCGCACAAACAATATTATTTCTCTAAGAGTTTTGGAGAGCCTGTTACAATAAATACTTGCAGAAACAATGCTTCTGATAACAAACAGTTCATTCCCAACCACTTGACGTAGGAATATGGAAGTTCTCTGAAGGTAATGTTCTCCTCCGCTCTCGAATTTCTTCTCTTCTTCTCTCCTCTCTTCTTTTTCGATGCAGTCGCCTCTCAGCATTACGATAGTCTTCCATGTCCTTTTCATAAATACACGTATTTCCATGGTCACTATCACATCTATAAATATCTTTATCAATCTTCACATTATCAGCGGCAACATCGGAATCATCATCATCATCATCATCATCGCTGTTTCGGCTCTGCACTTCTCTTTTCATATCGCTCTCCGAAATACTGACCTCCTCCGCTTCCATCTGCTTGTACTTCCCATTCTGCAAAAACTCATCGCGATCATTCCTCTGCTGATACACAAGATCGAGTGTGCCTTGTTTCTTCTGCTGCTCCTCGATTTCCTTTATCATCCTCGCGATCTCCTGCGGCGAATGATTCTACTGAGTAGCCCGCAGCGGTCCTACAGTGTCGATAATGTCCATTCCAGTGAGCAAAAACAGCGACAAAATCGGTTTGGGGCATTTCAAGCGAGGAATCAGCTCTGGATTCTCGATCAGCTTCTGCCGAAGCTTCTGGATCTCCTGAATCGTGTATTTCTGGCAGTTCGCTTCGTATTCTTTCTCGGAGAGATAGACATGCTTCGGAGCGAAGAGCTTGTTCCATCTGCACCTCACAAACCCGATCAAATCGAACAATCGCGAAGTGATTGCGCTGATTCTCTTCATCAGGACGAAGAAAACGGGGAAGGACAGCAGCGAGAACGTCACCGACGCCGTCGAATTCATGATCAGCGTGAAGGAAATCACTTTCAATCCCCAGCGAACCGTGTCGAACAGCGACGTGGGCTGCGCTTGCGGCCCCGAAAACACTTTCATTCGGACGAGCAGCACGCCGATAAACGCGAAAACGGCCATGTAGACGAACACTAATTGGTAGTGTTCCACGACGAACTTCCAAATGAACGTCTGGAACCAGTGGCGGAAGAAGGAAGTGAGGCCGACCGAGTATGTGACGGCTGCGACGCCCATCGCGGCGTTGTTGGAGCCGTATCGCTTGATAACGAAGAAGAGGATGAGGAGAATGCCGAAGAGGGCGGAGAGAGAGGCTGCGGTGAAATAGTAGAAGCCTTTGGATTGGCTGAGACTGTGCATGAGGGAGGGGAGAGAAGAAGCAACCGGTTCGAAAAGGCGAAGAGGAAGAAGCCAAGAACGAGACGGAGTGGGAAACCGTAATCGAATTCTGGATAAGGAGGAAAGCGCAGAACGTACCGTATCGTCTGGAAACGGTTATTTCCATGTAGCCTCCTTCGGTACCCTGCCTGAGCATATACTGGAAGCAAGTGGGCCCATAGGGAGACAAATAAAACTCGGTTTGCTTCTTTGTAGCGTCTTCTCGTGAATCGTAGAGCGCGTTCATGTTAAAATCGTAATCCCTATGGTAGTCACATTTTTGAAAATCCATACTCCCACACTTTACCTATCAAAAAAGTAAATGCTCGAATCAAGTTGCTATCTGGGCTGTCGATCCGATAGGAAAGTTCCCTGTATGAGTAGGGGACGGTTACAACCATAACATTCCAAATATCAAGTGGCGACCATGATCCTTTGATGCAGTATTTTGTATGCTTATTCGGCCCCACCTATATAAAGATATTCCAAATGGGGCCGTACTTCTATATCTTCCGTTATAGTTCTTGCAGATCCTTCGGTAAATAAGAATAAAAATACAAGTGAGAATATAGCCAATGCATTTAAACTACTACACACTCTCATTGTATTTTCGTTATGTATTTTTCTTTACATATGACCTGGCTATCAGTCTCTAAGATTACACACTCTCTACCTAAGTGAAGCCTTTTTAGCTCAGTTGGTAGAGCACCCGCCTTGTAAGCGGAAGGTCCTGGGTTCGATTCCCAGAGGGGGCATTCTCTATCTATTGTTTCGGCTGCTCTTCCCTACTATTTTTGTTTGTACCTGTGAAATGCTCTCTCGCTTTTCACTCCTGAGACAGGCTGCTCCCAATCCAATTTTGCTGAGGAGAGGCTTTTCTTCCTTGCTATCCACTCCCGCTGCCTCCAAGTCTTTTTCTCCTTGTGCTCTGAGGAGTATGCGATTGGGACAGACTATTTGCCGTCGAGAATTCGCTTCCTCGGGCTCCACTTGGAATTTCCCCTCCAGAACGCTCGCGTTTTTTGCCCTTTCGTCGTTGGGCATCGTGGGAGGCTTTTACGTAATGTCCTACTCAATGAAGGTATTTGTACTATTTGCTTTTGAGTGTAGCGCTCCAATATCTATGCGGAAACGATGAATATTGTAGAAAGATGTCCTCTTGTAACAGATATCACGGGAACTCCTGTGGAAGAGAAGGGTTTGATCAAAGGTAAGATGGCGCACGGAGTAGCCGACATGCACTTTCTAGCGAAGGGGCCGAAGGGGGATGTGCACATCTCTCTGACGGGTAGTCGTCTTATGCAGAGTCGTAATCCTCAGGAAAGCTCCGGAAGGACAGCAAGGTGGACTACGACCTTGTTTCCGTCGACGTTCACTCTTCTTCCAACAAAAACCAACCGATAAAGCTTGTGGAAGGGGGGAATGTGATTGTGCCTTTAGTGGAAGCTGTTCGTTCTTTGTAGTATGTGTTTGCTTATCTATAGCCTATTTCCGTAGTTGCTGCCGAAGAACCTGCCGATCCAGAAGCGAAGAGTAATGCAGCGGCTACCGCCCCAAAACAGTACGGATTCCTGCTCGACAAGCCGTGGTACTATCGAGTGGGTCTTGCGGTGGCGTGCGGCGTGGTTCTGGGCGTCATCTCCTCGGTGATGATCATGAGCTTCCGCCAAGCCCCCAAGAACTCCTCCGCCTATCAGAGTTTGCTGTCTCTGCTGAAGGAGAACCCGATCTCGCGCGATCTGCTGGGCGAGAATGTAGCGTTGCAGGACTGGTTGCATGTAGATCAAGAGCGCGGGCGAGCTGGTGGGCAAGAGCGAGGAGAACTGGGCGAACTTCTCCGTGAAGATGAGCGGGAAGAAGGGCGCGGGCACTGTGCACTGCCAGGCGTTCCGGCAGGGCGATTCGTGGCGATTCACGGTGGTCTCGCTGGACAGCGCAGGGAAGCGCGTCTATCTGTGCAAGTGGCTTGTTTTCTCGAACAAACACACGACAAAGCGGAAAGTTTCCAAGGGCAATTTGATTAAATCTTGGAATAAGGTACGGACTTCATGATGTTGATGTTCTTCTTTCCTCCTCTGACGGCGCTGCGAGCACGGACCTTCTTCTTGTCGCTGCGGAACTTGATGACGATGACGACCACAATGATCAGCACGACCACAGCCACGATGATCAACGTAAGGAACGTGTTCTCGTTCATGCACACACCGATCGTCATTCCCCACTCGGGCTCGTTCTTGCCCATTCGGCAGGTGCGGCGCAGCGTTCCCGACGAGCCCTCCACCGCGCAGTCGTACGTCGCCGTCTCGCCGATCGGCGTTCGGTCGAACTTCTCGTCCGGCTCGCACCAACCGATCACAATTCGCATCTTGAACGAGGCTCGCGCAGATCCCATGTCGTTGTACGCGGTCACCGTGTAAGTTCTCGAGGCCATCTCCTTCGTCGGGGTGCCAACGATCTCTCCCGATTTCTGGTCGATCGACAGGCCTTCCGGCAGCTGCGGCTGGATGTCGAAGCCGTCGACCAGGCCGTACCAGTCGGGCTTCACGCCGCTGGCCTCCGCGTTGACGTAGATTCTGTACTCCGGCTCCGTGTAGGCGAGGTTGGTGGGAGCGAACTTCTTGCACTTGTCCAGAATGATGTCGCCGAGACGATTATCCTTGCACTCGCGGTACGAATAGCCGTCGTAGTTCTCGGGACACACGCTCACCGATATCTGGCCATCTCCGGTGGACGGATACTCGCCCACGCCCGGACAGAACTTGGTGGTCTCGAAGGGGCAATACGCGAACTCGATCTCATCGATGGTGAAGCCGGAAGGCAGCTGCACGCGGTCGAACACGAACATGAACTGGTTGAAGCCGATCAGACCGTTCGGCACGTTCTTCTCATACCGAGAACGATCCGGGAACCTGGCGCTCTTCATCTGGTCGAACGTGTACCAGACCTTGTCGTCCGCGCGTCTCGCGTAGATCGTGAAGTCGATCTCTCCGTGGTTGCCGTCCGTGTAGATGCGGTACTGGTTGAACAGAAGGCCGTCCAGATTCTCGTAGGTGAAGTTGAAGTAGGTTCCCTGGACCCAGTCCCACGCAATATAGTTCGTAATACTGTTATCGAACAGCGCGTAGGTGTAGCCGCTGGTCGGCGTCGTGCTGTAGTACGAAGCCACGTCGGCGCGCACCGGGGCGCAGTCGCCAGTCGCCAGAACCGCGTTCACGTTGAACTTGCACAGGTCGGTGGTGGCCTGCGTGGAGGTGCGGTGCAGCTCGAAAGCCAGCACGTTCTCACCCGCCTTCGCTCCCTTCAGCTGCAGCGGGATGGAGAACTCGACCAGACCCCAGGTGGAGCGGTCCTGCGTGGCGTCCGTGTCGTACGTGACCTCGGTGGGCATGTTGCTGCGGTACACTCTCGCGCCATTCAGATAGGCCACGATACCCGCGCCATAGTTCACGGCCACGTTCAGCACAGGGTACGTCGTCAAGCTCGGGATGTTGAACTTGTAGCGGAAGTAGCGGGTCTTGCCGTCGTACGCGATGTCGTCGCCGCCTCGCTTCGCCTCCCACTCCGAATCATCGTAGCTAGTCGAGTACCAATTGCGGCTCGCAGCCTTGCCCGCGAAGGACTTCCACTCGGTCTTGTCCTGCGTGGCCACGATGTTGGTACTGAAGGTGTATGTCTTCGAGACAGGTCGCTCCGAGCCGCTAGGAACCGTTCCGAAGCCGAGCGAGTATCCCTGGCTCGTCAGGATGCGGTAGCCGGCGGGCATGCGCCAACCGTCCGTATCGGCGTCCTGGAACTTGAAGGTGTAGATGTCCTTGTCGAGACAGAAGTACTTGTAGTGGAACTGGTTGCTGTACTCCAGTCCGTCCTCCTTCTGATAGACGGGCTCGCCGCTCGCAGAAGCTCCCTTGTACAGATACCAGGTCTGCTCCTTGGGGAACGAGTCCGAGCGAATAATCAGCTCGATCATGGCCTTGTCGCACTCAATGATCTGGAGGAAAAGCACGGTGGTGGAGAGAGTGCCGTTCAGACGACGCGCAGTAATCGTGTGCTGCGTCATCGGATAGAGCGTCACATCCGTTCCGCGAATGATACCCGTGACACTATCGAGAGTGAGGAAGCTAGGAAGCTTGGGAGAGGCCGAGAACTGCTTGTAGTAGTGCGAGTTGGGGTTCAGATCCGTGAAGTCCACGTTCAGATAGCCCGTCGAGTTTCCGTTATAGCTCAGTTCGGGCATTTCGTGGGCAATGGAATCTGCGTACAGAGCGATCTCCATCAGATCGATCGTGCAGAGCGAGCCGGGCGCGGTGAGCTGGCTGAAGCGGTACTTGTTGAAGGGCTTCGTGTTGTAGACCCACACTTCCTTCTGCTGGCCGCGCGACCACCACAGCGAGTCCGTGACATTGTCCAGATCGGTCCAGTCGGCGTCCTCCGGGTTCTTGGCCTGGAACTTCCAAGCGGACGTGGCGTTCTTGTTGTTCTGCGTGCTGGAAACGATCACGTACTTGGAGATCCACTCACGACGGTCGTCGTTGAAGGAGATCTCGACATATCGGTCTTTACTGCACGAAGTGGACGTGTAGAAGGTCGTGGAGGACATATCGAAAAGGTTCTCAACGCCCTGCGCATCCGTAGCCGTCGCAGTGAAGTCGAAGATGCGACCCACGCTCTCGCGACCCGTCAAGTGGAGAGTCGCATCGAAGTCGGAAGTCTTCTGAGACTCCGAAGCGGCAAGCAGCAGAATGGTAATGACGTTCGTTCCCTTCTTCAGGATCTGGTGAACCTCGTTATCCTCAGTGCTCGGAAGAGCAACCGGGAAAGACACACGACGGTACTTCAGTTCATCGTAGCTGTCCGAAGCAGGATCCGTAAGGTTCTCGTTCTCAATATCGATGTGGTTGCGGAACAGCTCGTATCCATTCACCACCACCACGCATCCGTGCTTGTAGCGAATGCCCATTTCAAACATCGATCCTCGAAGGTCATCTTCCAGAGTGAAGCTCTTCTTGTAAAGCTGAATGTGGTTGGAAGACTCCTCGAACTCTCCCTTCTTTCCCTTCTTCCAGTCCTCCGGAACCGTGCTCTGCTTCCAGTCCGAAGGAAGCTCGCCCATCTTGTACGACCACTCGCTTCCGCGAGGAATCGTGTCGCCCAGGTAGAGCGTGATCGAAGGAGAGTAGCCCGAAGCAAGATCGTACTTCCACTTCACGATCGTCACCGTCTCGTCGTCATAAACCGTGTTAATCTTGATGTAGGAGTTCACATCCCACTGGTTCGTCGAAATCTGATCCAGAGACAGCTCATAGAGACCGCTCTCCACGCAGTATCGGTTCTTCACCGTGGTGGATGCCTTCTGGTTCGAGTTCTGCCAGACCGTCTCCACAGCCGCTCCGGTCTTGACGTTGTACAGCGTGTGCGTTTCGTAGGCATAGCCAGAAGAGCCGTACGTGCGCTCCACTTCAATAATCGTCTTGTCACACTCCGTAACAGTCAGCTTGAACGACGCCTCCGTGCTGAAGGGCTTCGAAGCCGAGATGGTGAACGTCTCATCCACAGTGGCGGTGGGAATACCCGTAACCGTGCAGGTAGCGGGGTCGAGCGACAAGCCGGCAGGGAGCGAAGGACGCACCGTGCAAGTGTTGAAGCCATCGTAGATAGGACCCACGTTCACAGAGCTCACACGAGCCGTCGCGCTAACCTGCTCATAGTTCAGCTCCATGCTCTCGGGCACGGCATAGCGACAAGTCAAGAGCGCCATTTCGTTGAAACGAAGATTGCCAGTTTGGGTCTCCTTAATCTCCATGCGCAGAAGCTGGTAGTTCTTCTCGTTCGTCACCAGGTTAAACTGGTTCTCGTCGTTGCTTCCGTACTCCACGCCCTCCTTGTTCAGAAGACGCTCATCGGCCGAGGAAGCTCCCTTCTTTCCTCCGTAAAGAATGAAGGAGGAGGGATGCTGGGTGCGAGAGTAGTACGTGTTGATGCTGAACGCGTTGATCTGAGGAATCCAATTGCTCCACTGGACCTGCACGTAGTGCTCGGCTTCGGTCTCGTACCAAGAGGACGTAACATCGAAATCAAACGCTTTCTGGGGACCATTGTAGGCGCTAACACTCTTGTCACTGTCGGATGTGATCGTGAAGGTCTCATAGCTTCGGTAACAGCCTGCGCAGTAAGCGAGAATCACACACAATCAATCCTACTGGATCCGAAGTCGGCAGTGTAGGGAGCGAGGAACGTTCCGATTCTAAGCGAATGGGAATCCGAATCTGCAAAGTGGAACTCCATAGCAACCACGTTGTTCTCACCCTCCACTTCCAATCCGTTACGAATGATGCTGTGGTGGGTCAGATATCCATAGTCTCCAGTACTCGACGTCGAGGCCGAAACAGCGCCACTACACCTCACCAGTCAGGATCAAATCGTACTCAGGCATGTTATCACGGAACACTTCCTTTCCATTCACATAGATAACCACACCATATTGCAAATAATAAGTCAACTCATAAGCAGCCATGTTCGAAATTCCAGTAAATCGGTGGCGAACATACACGGTTCCCGAATAGTAGGCATTCGTGTTACCCTCAACGGTGTCCCAATCTTCATCGTTGAAACTTGCAACAATCCAGTTCGAGCTGCTCTGAGCCGTATTAGTCACTTGCCAAGAAGAAGATGTTTCAATGAGATACATCACTACAAATTAGAGTCCATAAAAGGCTCATTACGAGCAAAAGTATGTCGCTCTTCAGATTTCTCAGTCATAAATCCAAAATAGACAAGCTGACCATCCGGTCCGAGGATACGAATATAAGCTCCCGCAGACCAGGCATCATTAGCGCTACGCCTCAGAAAATGCACTGTTCATCAAACCTGTCCTTCATAACGAGGGTGTACATGCCGTCTGATGTTTTCCTAATACAATGATAGTAGCTACGGATAGCATTGTTCGTAAAGGTTTCGCTAGTAGCAAGCAAGACATCATTGTGAAGGATTTGGTAAGACTCTTCACTAGCCCATGCAAGTGTCTTCTTTTCAACGCGAATCTCGTACTCACTTGAAGTACAACTATCCACTACGGCAATTACAAAAACTACGGTTAAGAGCCACATGCAGAATAATCTTACGTGCAAATAGCAAAATAGCCTTCATTTTATTGGAAAAAATGGATCGCATTTTAAGGAGTTTCAATGAAATAGTTCATCCAATCCCCTGAAGGAATGCCTGTTACTTACTATTGGCACAGATAAACAATACAGGAATAAGGAAAAGTCTATTGGACTATTCTTATGTCAAGATGAGAAATGATTTGGTGCACTCACTGATCTTTTCGGATATTTTACGAAATGGTGTATACAAGCATTTTACCTGCTCCATATCATCTATTTCGATATAATTGCAAGCGAATTTGTAATGTCTATGCCCTTAATATATTCTCTTCTAAAATTCTATTAATCAATGGACACCCAGGGGTTCATAATATAACCTTGTTCCATTTCCTAATTCTGATTATTGTACTCTTTGTTGAATATTCTTTTCATATAAATATATCTCCTCGCCATTCTGTTTACCTAGTATTTTATCAAGACTGAATGCTAATACACTAGAGGAGTTTGGATAATAAAAGGGGTTAACAAACAGATATTCCAACATGAAAAGGATAGTAGACATGTTTGAAAATAGAGCAGTGACACAATTCACTATGACTTCAGCGCTTTGGATACTTTTAGAAATTTGACGGGTAAATCAAAAAGGAGAACAGCTCAAAAATGTGAAAGTTCCACTGGAAAAGAGAGAAAACTATTAATTCTAGTTGATTTGCTATGTTCCGTATGATTCAACACTCTGTCTTCTTGTACACACTTATACGACATTTTAGCAAATGGTTTGGCTTTGTCAGGGAGAGGAGGGTTATATATATATAGAGAGAGAGAAAATAGTTATTAATAACTCTAAACTGATAAGTATGTACAGTATTGATTCATCTCACTGATTCTCTCAGACTCAGGAATTCGACTCTTTTGCGAATATAATAATAATAAAAACAAAATGGGTTTGCTTAGCCAGTAGCTGTTGTGATAAAATGAATCACTAAGACCAACATGGATTTTCTGTTAATGTCCAGTTTGAATAAGTAGGCATCCTCCATAAATATCGTTGCGCCCCTGATAAATCGATTCTCCTGTTTTTAAAATCTTGTAGAGTCAGATTCTTCCCTTTCTGAATATGATCTGTGATACAAAGAATACGCCCATGATAAAACGAGAAATCAAAAATTGACGCAGTTCATCGTATAGGAACAAAGCCTGCCTAATTAGACAACGACACGTATTATCTCATGCATAAACATAATAAAGATTCAATCAGTAATATATATTGAATCTTCATTTGAAGAAACTATGATATACTAGTCTAGTGTTTCCAAAGAAACACCGATTCACAACACATTTTGTCAATACAACTGCATGTCCATTATTGCTATTTTTCTATTGCTGTAGTAGTAGGTACAAATATGTTATAAACACCAGATAATGACATATTTCGTTTTGAACCTTCTTTTAGAAACAACTAATATCTCGTGAGTGATATCGAGATTAAAAAAGAATGCTATCTAGAAGAGTATAATATGGTTCTTTGGTAAGAGATTGCATACACTCCATCAAGTTAACGAAGCTTTTATTTTTCAGCAAGTTTGCATGCAATAAACTGCTTTTGGTCAGTCGAAATAAGAACAATGATGATTTTAAAAACAAATCTTCTCTATACACTGAAACACTGAAGTTCACTGATAATAATTTAAAAATAGAATTTGTAATGATATCGTTACTGGTAGCTAGTTAGGCCTATTTATCAAAATGGTCTGAAGAAAGGTATACTGTAATAATAGGAATTCACAAATGTGTTGCAAAAATAAAATACGTGATATGATTTCACAGAACAATTCCCATGTGTTCATGCTTTCCAACAATTACAATTCTATCTCCAAAATCATTTGTAATTATGGATTTTTTATATCAATCCATAATAAAAAGATAGAAATCGTAATAGAAACGTAATCGAAGCAATAGGAGTATCATACTTCACTGAAAACGATCTTATGCTATAAGAAAACAAAGGCCATATCCATAAGATGGAAAAAGAAACTATAAAAAGAAAATAAGAAAAAGTATTGGTCAACCTTGCCGGCGATTCTCATTACAAAATATCATTCAAGGAATTAGGAAAATATGGAGAGTTTGCTTTCTAAAAACTATATATATTTTAGATCCGGTTGACGACTCTACGAAATCCAAGTATATACTCTCTGATTACATATATGGAGAAAAGAAGATAATACAAATAGAGGAAGCAAAGTACGAAATCCAGCTTTTTGAGGGAGAGCATTCAGGCGAATACGTAGTTAGTGAAATGAGAGATGAAAGAGTGGATGGTCGCTGCCAGTTATTTGACCATGGTGTTTTGTCTTTGGCCTGGAATATTAGAGATGGAAAACGAGTTGGAGCGATTACCGAGTATGAAAATGGAAAGGTACTGTATAAAAGAAACTGGAACTCAACTGTTTCGGATGAAGAAAAAAGAGTCGTGGAAAATTCAAAAGATGGGTTAGTTTTGACCATTACAATAAAATCTGAATCCGATGGAAGCGATATTGAAATATATAGAGGGAATTTTGATGTGGATATGAATCGAAATGGATACGGTCTAGAATATGACCGAAAGACCGGAAAGGAAAAGGTCGAAGGCTATTGGGAGAAAGACAAGCTTATTCGTATTATTCGGGAATTTGATGTTAAAAAGGGAAGAATGTTCGAATATACGGAAAGTGAAAATGTAAAAGTATGGAATCGGATTCCTGTGTATGTTGGAGGATATTGCTTGAAGAATGGATCATTTGTGAGAAATGGAAAGGGTTGCTTGATCGATGAAGTGAGTGGAGCAGCCATCCGTGAAAGTGAATGGAAAGAGGGAAAAGAAAAAGAAGGAACTGATATGTTTGAAGGATGGTATGTGAAAGGAATGAAAGAAAGTATCCGCAGTGTTTTGAAAAACGAGAAACCCGGAGAAATGAGCTGTGCTCCTGAGGAAGTGCTGAATGTTACTGAGGAGAAGGAAGTGCTGAATGTTACTGAGGAGAAAATAGCGAGTCGTATCCCGGTAATGGAGAGTGTAATTCCTGAAGAGAAGAAGGATGTTTCGGTAAAGAAGAACGTTCCTCCCAAAACGAAGAAGGCTCCGCTTGTGAGCAAGTATTTTGATGATAGTATGATTTCTGCCTATATGCAGCAAATAAAGTCTGTGACCAATACGATCAAAATACCCGAACAACCGAAGGTCGAGGAACCACCCTATCCAGATTTCCAATCGACTCTTTTCCAGATTCCTTCAAAAAGCTACAACGCAACGACTGAGTTGGATTTCTCGAAGTTTGCCAATCTATTATGGATTGAAATCAATGATTATTGCTTTGCTTCCGTCCAAGTCTTCAAGATTGATGGATTGCCCCAGTTAAAGAGCTTGAAAATTGGACGGAATTCGTTTACTAAAGCAAGCGATCCTGACAGTAAAGATGAGTCCAAATCATTCCATGTTTTGAATTGCGAATCATTGGAGTCCATTGAAATCGGAGAGTCCAGTTTCTGTGAATTTGCAGGACAATTTGAATTGGCGAATCTTCCTTCCCTACAGTCCCTCCATATTGGTACAGTTGAAAATGATTCAAACAATTTCGGTTTTAGTTCCTTTGTTGCTCGAAGTATGAGTAATGCCTGATTCTCTAAGAATAGATCTTCCCAAACTAAAGTCGATTGAGTTAGGGAAGGGAGCGTTCCATGATTCTTTATCAACCGTTATCGAAGGTTTGTGTCTTAACTTCAGTCGTAACTTAAATAGACTTTCCTTCCTTAGAAACAGTGAAGCTTGGAAAATACTGCTTTGAAGGAGTTAAGAAAGACGCTTCATGCTCTTTGGTCATGCGTAGTAGGGCGAGATTGGATAAAGATGACCGAATCTAGACCTTCCCTGTTTAAAGTCGTTCAGTTCTGAGGGATGGAGCTTCCGATATGTTCGCGACGTGACAATCGAAAGTATGCCTCACTGAGAATCCTGATTGGTCATAGATTTGCCAAGTTTGCAGGAGGTTAAACTACCGAATTCTTTTAAGATTGTAAAAACAATTGCAATCGAGAGTAGGAGTAAAAATCGTTGCTAATTTCTAGACGTTCATGACCTTCTGGTGGATCTTCTCAAAGGATACATCAAGTAGGAGTCGAATTGTTGAAAGTTCCTGGTGCTATGACTCTCTCTCTATTGTTTGTTGATAATATTCTCTCTGTCTCTCTCTCTTTCTGATTGAATGGAGGGGTTGCCTTCAAAAAGAATTCAAACTACTGCTTCAATAACAGATTCCATATCTCTTCATTTCCATCATTGATATTTTACTCAAAGCATGGGAATGGACTATAGATATTGTAAAACAAGCAGGATTATATCCTGTCCAAATTATAACTTACGTGATACACACAAAATATGATCATTTCGATAATTACTCTATATGTTTGGTGTATAAGTGGGGTCATGGAGTTTGCAATGGAAACAAACTGCTCAGTGCAATGATTAAAAAAGTACAAATGAGTTAAACTATTAGGCCTTTTTTGGTAAACACAGCAATACCCAATAATGAGTAATCCGTATGGAATAGCTTCTCTCTTGCCACATTGAGGTTGAGAAGGTACACGGATCAGAGTTTTCCTATCACACATCCCTATTTTTCTTAACACACTAACAGGATGTTAAAAGCTCTCTATAGCCAAAACGTACCCTACAAAACTCTATGAAATCACAACTATGTGTGTCATATTATTCACTGCGCTGTATTATAACAGCATGTTTACTACATCTCCTTTCACACTTATAATCATGCGATTCGACTAAATGTATTGCTCATACTGATTATTAAGCAAGCACTGTATAATCAGCCATGATCAGTCTACGTTGAAATGCTCATGAATCGAAAGCAGTAAATGTATCTTAAAGGAATTTTAGAATTTCAGCATGATATACACCTTCAATTATCCAAATTCGCATTTTCCAGAAAAAAGCACGCAAAAAATCGGGACTATTTTTGAATGGTCAGGTTGTTCCACTCATTTAGTTTTTTGTGATGATCACTATCTTGGTTTTCTTAATTTTGTCACAGCTGTTATACGCTAAACCTGTATATCCCTGTAACAATGATGGCTATAACCTGTACTTGGCTGATTACCCTTCTAAGTGTGGTGAGAACTGTGATTCATACAGAATGTAGTTTATTGACTCGTTGCCTGATGTATAGGAGATATTATAACAATTTCTTTCACTCGTGTAGCCAGATTGATAAGAAAGCAGAATTCAGAAACTACCCCATGGCCTTCTCTATTTTGTCTGATTTTGACGACCAGCACTTGGAAACAATGATGGATCTCGGTGTGAAATATACCGGTCTTGGTTCTTTTGCTAATCCTGACGACATTAATCAACCTAACTATAGTCGTAACTATACTCCTCGTGATTTGTGTTCTGGTTTTGATAATTTGTCCACATCTAACTCTGTTCCTACCTCATGGGCAAGTTCAATTATTATTGCGGCAGAAGCTGCTCTTCACGACCGGGATCATGATGATGTTACTCTCTCTCTAGCCTATGTATATGAATGTTTGCCAAGGATTAACGAAGTGGCTCTTAGCGATGTATCTCCCACTGAGATTATTGAATTCATCGCAGAAAATGGTTTGATGAGTGAAAATACCTACAACAGGTTGAAGTTAAATGAGGAAGACATTTGCACTGCAGATGCGCCCAAGTTCTATTTTGAAGTGGTGAAGAACGATCTTCCGAACAAGAGCGGATTGATGAACTTCATTGCTGAGGGCAATCCTGTGATTGTGCTGATGGCTCTTGATCTGATTCGTCTGAAGACTGTGAACGATGTGACAGGCGATGACATTTACACGGGAGCTACGGACGAGCCTTCTCTGTACGGTGTGGTGAAGGGATACGATGAGAAGAAATGGACCGTGACCTTCAACGTGGTGCCTTGCGAGAATATCGAGATGAATTTCCCTGTTGTGGATAATGACACGAATGCAAACTATGCTGGAATTGCTGGATATGCTTTCTCTCTCAGCTTAAAGTCCGTACCCACGGAGGAATTCCCGACTGAACTTCCTACCGCTCTTCCATCTACTGAACTTCCTACTACCGAGGCTCCTACCACTGCTGCTCCCACTACTCTTCCTCCTACTGAGGCTCCTACTACTCTTCCTCCCACTGAGGCTCCTACGACTACTGCTCCTACGACTCTTCCTCCTACTGAGGCTCCTACCACTGCTGCTCCCACTACTGCTGCTCCTACCGAGGCGCCTACCACCCAGGCTCCTACGACTGCTGCTCCTACGACTCTTCCTCCTACTGAGGCTCCTACCACCCAGGCTCCCACCACTTTGCCTCCTACTGAGGCTCCCACGACTCCATCTCCTGAAGACGGAAAAGTGACGATTCGCCTTGAGCGTATTTGCGGAACGGTTGCTCCTGAGGAGGAATCCTTTGAAATTTACGAAGGTGTCGATATTGAGAATAGCACACCGCTTCCTGGTGGCCAGACGACGTGTGTAGCTGGAAACACAATCTTGTCTATTAACCCGACCGTGCATACGCTTGTATTAAGAGATTCCGCAGCGAATGGCTGGGACGAAGGCTCGGTTATCCGAATTTGGAAAAATGATTTGCCTATTTTTGACTTTAGAATGGAGTCTGGTCTGCCAGTAACGACATCAACGTTCAGTTTTGGAACCCCTGCTCCTGAAATTCCTGTTGAAATTGTTGTGAATGACACGTTAGGGTCGATTGACAACATTCCTAAGGATGTCACGAAGCTCACGTTCCAGCAAGGCTCCTTCAACGATCTGACATCTCTTGTGCTCAACTTCCCCAAGTTGAAAACTTTGATCTTTGAGGACAACACCTTCAATAATGTAGAATATTTTGGAGATTAATGCTCCTCTTTTGACAGAGC